>NW_025952765.1:2986-19497 GCF_023119035.1 Salvia hispanica | reverse complement strand
TTTGTTGACATGATTCTATAGATACTTAAAATAGTAAATAATATAGTTGACACGGCTTTAACGTGTAATTAACATGACATTTATGTATCGTTGACACTATATGCACCATAGTTGATATAATTGATGTAATATAGTAGACATGCTTGTATGTGTAGTTGACACGGCTCTAACGTGTAGTTGACATGAATTTTATGTACCGTTGAAACGATATGCACAAAAGTTGATATAATTGTAAAACTAATATAGTTGACATGGATTGTACGTGTAGTTGACATGGCTTAAAACATAGTTGACATGACTAGTATATGCCGTTGACACGAAGTTCACCATAGTTGACATAATTATATTAGTTGTTGACATGGCTAGTACGTATAGTTAACATGGTTTGTAACATAATTGACATAACTTGTACGTGTAGTTGACACGATATGTAGCGTAGTTGACATGACTGGTATGTGCCGTTGACACGATGTGCATCATAGTTGACATAATTATATTACTTGTTGACATGGCCAGTATATATAGTTGACTTAATTTTTAAGTGGTTGACATGTGCACATTAAAAACATGAAGGAGCATGAAAGCAAGGCATGTCCAACTTGTATTGAAATGTCAACAACTTATAACCAAATGTCAACACTTTGTATAAAGGTGTACAACTCAGAAAACAAATCTTAAAATTAAAAAAACAGAATCATAAATAGATGTCAATAGAGATTAAAATCAGATATAAACAACAAATGAGAAAATGTCAATAATTTGTAGTCTATGTCAACAAATAAAAAAAAACCCTGACTATTAAAAAAAAAACAATCATGTCTCCTTTCTGCCACAACTTCTAGCATTATGATCAGTAACTTTGTGACACTTTCCACAACGCCTATGAGGTTTATTTGCTTTTTCAATTGCTTTCTCTATGCTTGACTTAATCCTGCTTTTCTTGTCACTTGCACCTCCTTTTGTACTAACCACATCTGGAGCATGGGCAGTTATTTCTTCAGGAACAACAATACCATATATGTTCATGATTGAATCATTTTTATCAAGAGAAGACGATCCAGCACAGTCATCTTTAAAGATTTGAGGACCAATACCCGCAAGCAAATTATCCAAAGCAATCAAATGATCTTTATTTCTAAAAGCACGCTGATATAGACCAAAGTAACGACCATGACACCTGTTAGCAATCTGTAGTTTGTCATCTTTGTTAGAACCTGCGCACATATAAAATGTCAACAGCATATATAAGATGTCAACAGTCTATATAAGATATGTCAACAGCTTAAACAACACATGCTAAAACTTAAACTGAAATATCTATAGAAAACAGTTTGCATACCTCTGTCAGACGCACTTTCATCAATTGTGAGACCATGAACTGCCTTTAGTAATTCACTTTTAAGCCAACGGTTACCAACATATTTCTCTGGAATATTGTTGACATCTTTGTTTCTGAGGATGAAAAAAAGGTGGCTGCATAGATAACCACACCTTAAAAATAGTTTACACTCACATTCATATGACTCAGTCTCTATCTCATGTCTAACTGTAAAGATCTTCTTTCTAGCATCAGAAACTTTGAAGACCTCGATGTTCTCCAATGTGGACATGCTAATCATCCGACAACTCTTATCAGCCTCAACAATCAAATCTTGTACCACTCTAAACATCCTATCTGTGTAAACAGATCCCAATTGCTTCTCAAATGCTAAATCAGTGACATATTTTGGAGTGATTACAGAATCATAATAGTCAAGCCTTTCAGTTTGATTCCTTTGAGCATCAATGGCATTGTTATACTGAAGAGTGAAGTCAGCAAAATTGAACAACGGTTTCGAGTACCTCTTAAAAAAACTGTTTTCAGATTCTGAAAAAGATGTTGTTCTCATTAAAGAACCCATAGGAACATCTCTAAAGAAGGCTGGGATCCACATCTGTCTGATCAAAAACATATCCTTAAACCACTTATGATCTTCTACACTATATTTTTCAACAATACTAGTCCATAATATATCAAACTCATCCGGATCTAACAACTCTGACCAAACACAAGACTTAAACTCCTTACTAAACTTTTCTCTATCAGAAATTGATTTAGGTATCTTCTCAAATAACTTGCTCATAATATGCCACATACACAAACGATGCCTTGTACCAGGTAATACCTTCTCAATGGCAAGCCTCATTCCCCAATCTTGGTCAGTGATTATGATTCTTGGAGCAACACCCATGCATTCAACAAATACAGTGAAAAGCCATGAAAATGCATCACAATTCTCACCGGATACGAAACCAGCTCCAAACGCAATAGGACACCCATGATTGTCTTTCCCGGTAAATGGACCAAACACCATACGATACCTATTGAACAAATACATCAACACAAAACATCAATAATGTCAATTATAGGTATATGCTATGTCAACTATTAAATCAGAAATGATGCAAAGTACAAATGTATCATATGTCAACTACCATATCAACTACTATCTATGTCAATTACTAAGTATAATAAATAAACTACCTGTTTGTTGAATATGTTGTATCAAATGCTACAACATCTCCAAACATGTGGTAATGCTTCCGAGACTCAGCATCAGACCAGAATAAGCTCACTAACTTATTATCTTCAGGTGATAATTGATATTTGTAAAAAAAGCCTTCACAAATTCTCTTCTTCTCTTGCATCTGATTTAGGATCATTTGCACATCCACTTCTTTTAATTTCTCTTTAATATCACGTGAACAATTCCTAACATCAGTCAACGTACACCCAACAACATCATAACCACCGAAAAACTCTTTTAATAAGTTAAAAGTAGAGGTAGGACCGATGTTAGCTTTGGTGCAATCTTCAACAAACTTGTGATGAACATCATTCAAACTCCGATTACCTTTCATAAATCTCTTATGATCTTTGTCAACCATAGTATGATTGTGTTCCTCAACAAACTGATGCACAAGGTAATACTTATCACCAAAATCAGAAAAAAACTTAAAACTAATTCTCGCTCCACATCCACACCTTTTGGTGCCACGTCTACGTCTCTTCTTTGAAGATACTTCATCATCATCAGACACATTACCATCCTCAGATACATTAACATCAACATCCAACGAATCTACTGTATGAAATCCTTGTCTATTGCAAACAATATACTGAAAAATAATAACACCACCACTAGACCTATTTCCAAATCTTCGACAATCAAAACAACACTCCTGAGCATACTTTTCATAAAATGAAATTCCTTCCTCAAGAGAAGAAAATTTTTGACCTTCATAAGGCCTCAACTCAGGCTTGCAAATTGGAATAACAGACCCTACAACATAGAATATTTACCAAGGAACATAAATCATGTCAACAGATTTTCAAGTCATGTCAACAGAGAATAAATCAACAACATAACAGCTTTAGTTATCTCTAAAGAGGTGGCTGCACTCTTGTAAAATTCTTAGACAATTGTTATAAGTTATGTAAGCCAAAATATCAGAACAAGCTTCAAATTACCAGGATCAAAATGTCCAGTTTAATTAGAATACACCGATTGAAACACACGATGTCAACAGAATAATTAACAAGTACACATAAATCATGTCAACAGAGCATAAATCACCAACATAACACAACAAAATAATGTTAATGAAACAGAAAGTGAACAAAGAGCATGGCAACAACACAGAATATTTACCAAGGAACATAAATCATGTCAACAGATTTTCAAGTCATGTCAACAGAGCATAAATCAACAACATAACACAACAAAATAATGTTAATGAAACAGAATGTCAACAAAGAGCTCATAACCCATACTTTTCCCTTGAAAGCTCACAACTGATTAAGAAAAAAGGGTTAAACAGTCTACACCTAAAGTATCCATAGATTCCAAACTCAACCATGTTTCTCAACCTTCTAAGTATTTATGGTCTTTTGCTTAGCCAATAACTAACTGATTTTTTTAAGTCAAGTTAAGGACTCTGATTATGGTCATATCATATGGACTTTTACATTCAAGAAAATCCAACCAAACATTGATCCACTAAGACTAACATTTATTTCCTCGGTCAAGAATTATTGAGCTGATTTCTCAAGTAGCTTCACATAAATCAGAAAATTACCCCTATAGTTATATCTAAAGACGTGGCTGCACTCTTGTAAAATTCTTAGACAATTGATATAAGTTATGTAAACCAAAATATCAGAACATGCTTCAAATTACCAGGATCAAAATGTCCAATTTAATTAGAATACACCAATTCAAACACACTATGTCAACAGAATAATTAACAAGTACACATAAATCATGTCAACAGAGCATAAATCACCAACATAACACAACAAAATAATGTTAATGAAACAGAATGTCCACAAAGAGCATAACAACAACACAAAATATTTACCAACTAACATAAATCATGTCAACAGATTTTCAAATCATGTCAACAGAGCATAAATCACCAACATAACACAAAAAATTCATGTTAATGAAAATCAAACCAAACTACCTCCACCATTCGTCGACGTAGACTCGGAATAAGATGAAGAATCCATCAAATAACACTTAGCTGTTGATTATGAACTGAAATCGAACCTGAAGATGAGAAAATAAAAAAAAAAACTAATTAGGAACAAATTTAACTGGGCATCAACAAATAAAGGATAAAAACAGAATAAAAGTGGGTATAATCGACCGAAAAACGTCAAAATCAACAGAGAAATCCGTCGAACAGGTCGTCTATTTTTCGAAAATTGAATCGCAAATCAGGTATCGTTGAAATCGTTGAAACCGTCTGAGTCTAATTTTGCAAATCAATTGAATCATAAATCGTTAAAATAGATTCAATGAGAGATATGATTCAATCCTTAAATCTCACCAGAATCGCCGACGAAAAATAAAATCTGATGAAGAACCCTAAATTAAAACGCGAAAAGACAGTTTTACCCTTTCATATTAAATTAATCTAATAATATTTATTGTGTGGCAAAATCTGGACCACTCATTTAATAAAAATGAGTGGCTGATATTGCATCTCATTTCTCAATTAGCCTAAATAATCTCAATTGATCATGATCCTATATATATATATATCTCCCTCTTTAAGATGTGTTAAGATGACAACCCTCTTTATTGTAACATCATACCACCATTTTAGGCCATTGGATCTGAAAATCGTGTGCTTGTCATGCTGCCACGTGTAAAAACACGGAGGGGTAAAATAGGAAATTTCTAATTTTACGTTACCAGATTGCAGTGTTGTTCATTGAATATTGCAGTCTTACCACAACAATATTGCAGTTTACCACGACTGCAATATCTAATACAGTAGACTGCAATATCTAATACAGTAGACTGCAAACCCGTGTTTTTTCACGAAACTTAATCCTAGGCGTCCATAGATGAGATCTAACGGACTATATTGGTGGTATGGTGTTATCCTATCTATGGTGGCACCGTAGTACACCCCTATATATAACCCTAATATACAGTAGACTGCAAACCCAGAAGTGTTTTTTCACGAAACTTAATCCTAAAGGCGTCTATAGATGAGATCTAACGGATTATATTGGTGGTATGGTGTTATCCTATCTATGGTGGCACCATAGTGCACCCCTAGTGCACTATGGTGCCACCATAGATAAGATAACACCATACCACCAATATAGTCCGTTAGATCTCATCTATGGACGCCTAGGATTAAGTTTCGTGAAAAAACACGGGTTTGCAGTCTACTGTATTAGATATTGCACTACTATATATATATATATATAGGGGTGCACTAGGGTGCCACCATAGATAGGATAACACCATACCACCAATATAGTCCGTTAGATCTCGTTTATGGACGCCTAGGATTAAGTTACGTGAAAAAACACGGGTTTGCAGTCTACTATATTAGATATTGCAGTCTACTATATTAGATATTGCAGTCGTGGTAAACTACAATATTGTTGTGGTAAGACTGCAATATTCAATGAACAACACTGCAATCTGGTAACGTAAAATTAGAAATTTTCTATTTTACCCCTCCGTGTTTTTACACATGGCAGCATGACAAGCACACGATTTTCAGATCCAATGGCCTAAAATGGTGGTATGATGTTACAATAAAGAGGGTTGTCATCTTAATACATCCATATATATATATATATATATATATATATATATATATATATATAGGGGTGCGTTAAAATGACAACACTCTTAAAATGACACTTGTGACACCACGCTAGACTCGCAATATTATAAACGCTAGGCTCGCAATACCCAATACACTAGACTGCAATTTATAGATTGCAGTCCAGCGTATTGGATATTGCAGTCGGGAAAAATTGCAGTCTAATGTATTGGATATTGCAGTCCGCGAAAATTTACCTTTGAGCAATTTTTATGATTGCCACATGGCAGCTTATTATTCGTCCACGTGTACAAATGATTGGCTAGGAATGGTGGTATGGTGTTACTTTAAGAGATGTTGTCATTTTAACACAATCCTATATATATATATATATATATATAGAGAGAGAGAGAGAGAGAGAGAAGTGATCAATGTTTAACTAATATTAAGTGTATAACTAGAGAATTAATTTCAGCCACACATTTAACATTCCAAATTAATCATATGGTTTAAATAAACTTTCAAAATTTTATGAGAAAATACTTGTCTAAGGGCATTTTGGGAATTCAATATTTCAACATGAATTAATGAAATTTATAATCATCCATCGTGAATTTATCGTCAACCAATCTTCCCAAATCATTCTCCAATCTGAACCAAATTTAGCTTAGGATTTCTTCCAAAAATATGAAATTCCCGATCTGAATCAAATTCAAGCGCGATTTCTCAGATCTGAACCAAATTCAGCTTCGTTCTGATTGAATTCAAGCGCGATTTTCTCAAATCTGATTGGATCGATCAGCACGAATTAGTTTGGATCGATCAGGATTGACCAGCGCGAATCAAATCTGTTTGATTCTGATTGAATTCATCACAACTGATCAAATTCGCTCAGGATTGACCAACGCAATTTGATTCATTCTTCCCGTTCATTCCTTCATCGCGACGTCTGGACTCCTTCAAATGGATTCAATTCCGATACATTCATCGGAAGATTATTTCGATTCTGATTCCTCTTCATCGGGAGAGGAAGGAGAAACTGAATCTAAAGGTAATTATCAATTATTATCAATTAAGTGTTGTTGCTCAGCATGATTAGATTGTGTATGATGTGAAAAAACGTTAGAGTGAACTATATGTGACGAACAGTGAAGTAAATATGCTCAATATGAGTTGTAGTGTAGTAAATATGCTTTATATTGAAGTAAATATTGTTTGTATTGATGCATTTAGTGAATTATTTTCATTTTAGTGATGTATATTATGCATTACAGTGAAGTACATCATAATTAAAGCGAAGTATTCCAATGTTAGCGTAAAGTGTTTGTGATTCATGGTTAGATTGAAGTATTCCAGTGTTAGAGTGAAGTATCTGTCATCCATGCTTGTAGTGCTCTATTTTTCCCTTTCAGTGAAGTAAAACATGGTTATAGTGAAGTATTCCAGTGTTAGAGTGAAGTGTCTGTCATCTATGCTTAAAGTGCTCTGTTTTATCGTTTCAGTGAAGTAAAATATGGTTAGAGTGAAGTAGTCCATGGTTAGAGTGAAGTGTCTGTCATCTATGCTTGTAGTGCTCTGTTTTTCTATTTCAGTGAAGTAAAACATGGTTATAGTGAAGTATTCCAGTGTTAGAGTGAAATGTTTGTCATCTATGCTTAAAGTGCTCTATTTTTTCATTTTAGTGAAGTAAAACATGATTACAGTGAAGTATTTTATGCTCACAGTGAAGTATATATTTCTTACAGTGGTTTACGTACCAAAATGTCCCGATGATTTGAAACCAAAAATTGGACAAAGTTTCATGACCCTTGATCGTGCATTGGACTTCTACAACAATTATGCTCGATATGTTGGGTTTGACACCCGTAAGAAGGGATCAAAAAAGGAAAAAGATGTCATTACTTGGATTTATGTGGTGTGTAGCCGAGAAGGTACAAAGCAAAGAAAAAATGAACAACATGAGGTGAAACGCAAGCGTTCTTCTATTAAGTGCTTTTGTAATGCTAAAGTGTCTTGGAAGTTTTTTATGGGTGTTGGTTATGTTATACAAAGTTTTGTTGAAGAACATAATCACGAGATGGTTGAGGAACGCCATAAGCGTTTTATGAAGTTGAACCGCAATTTGGATTTAGTCCATCAGAAATTCATACTTGATTGCGCTAATGCAAATATCGGTCCAACTTTAAGTTTTAGCTTACTCAAGGAAGTACTTGGTGGATTAGATTATGTAGGGTGTACTGTTTTAGAAGTGCGCAACTACAGACGCGACCTTAGAGCATACGTGGAAGGAGCTGATGCACAAATGCTATTAAATGAGATGCGCAGGAAGAAGGAACTTTGTGGAGCATTTACCTATGAATTTGAGGTCAACTCAAAGGATAGACTGACACGTTTGTTTTGGTGTGATCCAACTGCCAAGAGAAATTATCATTTGTATGGTGATATTGTTTCTTTTGATACGACATACTCAACAAATAGGTACGTGCACACTAATTACATTCACATGCCTTATAGTTTATATTCAGTGAAGTATATTGAGCATATAGTGAAATATATTGTTCATATAGTGAACTAGTATATGATTACAACGATGTTTATTTCCGCATGCTTATAGTGTATTGTTTTTCATTTTAGTGAAGTATATTGAGCATTTAGTGAACTACAATAAGCTTACAGTGAAGTATATTGAGCATGGCTTATACTGTACTGTTTTTATTCATTTTAGTGAAGTATATTGAGCATTTAGTGAACTACAATATTTGCTTACAGTGAAGTGTATTGAGCATGCTTGTATTGCTTTGTTTTTCCATTTCAGTGAAGTAAAACTTGCTTAGAGTGAAGTATTCAAGTGTTAGAGTGAAGTCTCTGTCATCTATGCTTATGTGCACTATTTTATCATTTCAGTGAATTAAAACATGCTTAGAATGAAGTATACTAGAGTTAGAGTGAAGTGTCGGTCATCCATGCTTATAGTACTTTGTTTTTCCATTTCAGTGAAGTAAAACTTGCTTACAGTGAAGTATTCCAGTGTTAGAGTGAAGTGTCTGTGATTAAAGTATATTCTTCATGTCTTATAGTGATTTTAACATGTAGGTACTGCATGATATTTGCTCCTTTTACGGGCAAGGATAATCATGGTCGCCCTGTGACATTTGCTGCTGGCCTTTTGTCCAAGGAAAATGCCGACTCCTTTTCATGGTTATTTAAACAATTTGTGAAATGTATGGGTGTGGCTCCGAAGCTAATCGTAACCGACCAAGACTTAGGAATGAAAGTTGCTATTGCAGAGGTTCTTCTTAGTACGAGACACAGGTGGTGCATGTGGCATATAATGAATAAAGTTGCTGACAAATTGCCAAAGAACATGCTTGGTAGTGAAGAACTAAAGAAGGAATTGAATGCATGTGTTTGGTCGGAGTTGATAGAGCCTGATGCATTTGAAGAATCTTGGCATGCTATAATGGAAAGATATGGGCTGGCCAATAATGACTGGTTTTCATCAATGTTTGCATCTAGAAAGTTTTGGGTTCCAGCCTTTTTCCGTGATTTTCCGATGAGCTCGTTGATAAAGACAACATCTTTGTCCGAATCACAGAATAGCTTCTTTAAAAGGTACTCAAAGTGTCGGGCTAACCTTATGCTATTTTATATGAACTATAACCATGCTTTGGAGGCTCAAAGAAGTAATAGCGCAAAGCTTGAATACTATGATTCAACAAAAGTGCCTATATTGCGAACATAATTGGAAATTGAGAAACATGCATCAACGATATATAGTGGTAGTGCTTTTAATGCAATTCAAGAGGAGATAGTTTATGCATGTTTCTCTTTGTCTTGTTCAACTCTAGGAATGTCTACCAATAGAGAGAATGAAGTATATAACATAAATGACAAGGATTCAAACTCATGGACAATGACTTACTCCATTGGCGATGACACCTATTTGTGTGGATGTAAAAAGTTTGAGAGACTTGGTCTATTGTGCAGCCATATATTTTGTGTGTTGAAATATAAGTTTGTTAAGTTGATACCCGAGAATTTGCGTGGATGGAGATGGTTGAAGTCACAGTTTGTGAAGCCAATACATGGAGGTTTTTGTGATGATGAAGAAATACTCTCTGTTGTGGACGAGAAGAAGATTGCATTTAAAAACTTGTATGCATTATTCTTTGAAATAGCACAAAGTATTGAAGGGAACATTGACCAAATCAATGCATTTACTGCAATTATTGAAGAAGGTAAGAAGCAGCTTTTCGGAAGTGTTGTTCTGTCTTCGACAGAGAAGAGAGCATTGATTGAGAATTTCTATGGCTCACAAGTTCCAAACATTATTGAAGTTCATCCTCCTAATGTTGTCAGTACAAAGGGAAGTGGAAGTAGGAGGAAATCGAAGAAGGAGTCGGCAATGAAGTTAGCAATGAAACCAGGCCGAAAGTGTGGAAATTGTCATGTGATTGGACACCATGATTCGAGGAACTGCAAAAAGGTGAATGAGAAGACAAAACAGAGGCAGTGAGGATTTGGAAAGAAACAGTTCACTTTGTAGCCTTTTTAGAGCACTAATGACTCATTTTTATTACACTTTTGAGTGATTTTTATCTCAATGCAAACTTGGTTTTTATGTTAAGCTCAATTGCGAATAAATTCACTTTTATATGTGTTCGTTTTACTGCTTACAAGTCTTTAGTTCGCTTATTACATGTTTTGGTTCATTTATAGTGAAGTAATATTGATTATCGTGTACTGTTTTCCATATCAGTGAAGTATATTTAGAGTACAGTGATGGATAAACAGACACTTCACTCTAACACTGTAATACTTCACTCTAACCATGTTTTACTTCACTGAAAGGGAAAAACAAAGCACTACAAGCATAGATGGTAGACACTTCACTCTAACAATGGAATACTTCACTCTAACCATGTTTTACTTCAATGAAATGGAAAAACAAAGCACTACAAGCATAGATGATAGACACTTCACTTTGTCTAACACTGGAATACTTCACTCTAACCATGTTTTACTTCACCGAAATGGAAAAACAAAGCACTACAAGCATAGATGACAGACACTTCACTCTAACACTGGTAATACTTCACTCTAACCATGTTTTACTTCACTGAAATGGAAAAACAAAGCACTACAAGCATAGATGACAGACACTTCACTCTAACACTGGAATACTTCACTCTAACCACATACTACTAAGTTCAAAAGTCAGAAACCACAATAGTAGTCCATGGTTTGTGTGGGAAGTGCAGGTTTTGGGAAGAAGCCTTCAGCAACCCAAAGTTTGATGAGTTTAGAGACACATATCTCACAATCTTCTGAGAATGCACCCAGGTAAAGGAAACGGCCTTGAAGTCTAGCGGGCAAGTAAATGTAGCTGAGAGCCAAGATCTCCATGTAGGAACCCTCCCCTATTGCAGCAGCATCAGCAGTATTTTCTTCAATCCTTTTCTAGAAATCAATCTTTTCTGTCTCCTAATGAGAAGACCACCAACCAAAACCAGTGACAGAGGAAGACCTTTCCATTTCTCGGCGATCGATCTTCCAACTTCCTTCAAATAAGGAGGGCAGAGCAATGTAACATCATCATTATCATTTTTCAGCATATCACCGAAGGTAAGATAACAGAGCAACTGCCAGTTGTGCTCCAGCCCGAGCGGCTGCATCTCATGAAGTAAACTAGATTTTTCGAAAATTTTATCAGCGACCTCCCGAGGCCTAGTGGTGAGAAGAATCCGGCAAGGTGTGCGCGATCCGATCCCAAGCATTAGTGTCCCAAACATCATCCACGACGATTAGAAACTTGAGATTGTAAAGCTCTTAATGCAGGCACTGGAGCAACGTCTGCTCGTCGCCCTAGGTGGCATAGTGGTCTGATTGGTAGTTTTTGCTCTCCATGATTACTAGCAGTTCATGACCTCAACTATAATTTATTTACTACTGTTGAATATCAAATGAACTTTGTAAATTTGTTAAATTTAGTCATGCATCAAAAACATTATTCCGATATTTCATACTGAGAAACATGTTTTTACAGCGGGACGAAATTAATTGATATCAAAATCATAAAAATAAAAAAATAAAAACACTTTGAAGAACTTTCAGTAGCCAAATTCATTGAGAACTTTCATCAAACAGTTGGCAGAAAGATGCAACACTTACATATGTCAACAGTATACAATATCATGTCAATGACAAATATATGTTGTTTATAGAAAACACAAGTATATTGTTGTAACTATGTCAATAGCTATTGTATAAAATGTCAATAATCTTAAAAATTTAAACAAATCCTTAACTGGAAGGAGATGCTTGTTCTCTTCCTTTTTTACCAGCAGCAATGTTCAATTCCATCTCTTCCGATTTTACCAGTGCTAATCAACAAAAAAAAATCAGCAGAAATCGAATTCATAAGAAAACAAATCCAGATGTGTTTCAATACACTAAAATAGAAGCAATATACTTAAAATTTGAATCAATTTCTTAACTTGAAGAAGAAGCTTCAACCACCGCCGATTTGGAATGCCGATTCTCATCGATCGTTGCTTCAGCCGATTCAGCTACAATCGGCGCTTCAGCCGATTGTCTTCGATTTTACTTTTCTATCGTCATTGCACACAACTGTTCGATTTTTCTCTTCGATTTTGAAGGTCTACGAATTGAAATTTGAAGATCAGCAGATTTTTCAGCGAGATTTGCAAGTCTTCGATTTTGAAGGTCTTCGATTTTATGAAGATTTGTATGAAGATTTGCAGGTTTCCAGCGAGAGTTTTCGAGAAGATTTTAGAAGATGCATATACCTTAAATTCACACCGGGGAGCAATGAAAATGAAAATTGGACATGTGTAGGAGCAGAGGAAGAGCCATTTTGAGTATTTTTGAGTGTGTGTTGTGCATTTATTAGGTGAATTGCTGAAAGTATGAGTAGTTAAATCACAACAAGTATACCTCATGCATATGAAGGTAGTTATGTACATTCCTTCGAAGTTGTCCCCGCTACATTTGATCCTGTCTTTCTTGAATGCTTTGTGTTATGTTGAAAGCTTGCAATGTTTCTTTGATCTATGTTCTCCACCTGCCACAACTCAATTGATTTTCTGATATAGAGTATCGAGTTATCGCTGGTTTTAATCTTAACTAAGTTTTGGTCGGCCATAAAGGTGTTAGAGTTTGTATACTAGAAATCATGTTTCGAGTGATTAAATACTGTAAAACTCTTATTTTATTTTCCAAGGAATAAAACAGATTATTTTTGTCATAATGTTGTTATGTTTTACATTTAATGGATGTTAATTGCATGTTTAAATGTATAAGTTAACTTAACAAAGTCTAAGTCTTTGTTTTAGTAGACCGGTTGTGGGCGACGTCCACTTTAAGGTAACACGGTCAGTCTTAAACAAAGAAAAAGGAGAATTTCACGACCTAGATGGAATTAGACTATCCATCGTGAAGGGTTGCAATGTTAGTCCGCATATTTCTAAGCCTTACTGAAATAAGATGACATTGGTGTGGTAAAGCACTGAACGGATCTAACAGCAGGACAAGTCTTTGTGCTATCTACTGAAAGACGAGGTCTTGATAAATATCTGTTTCTTAATCAATGTAGGTTCGCATTGAGCATACGGTATTGATTATGCATTACTTTAACTTATCAAATGGTGCGGGTTTTTCGCAACCCAATAATCCTGATATATTGGATAGTGGTGATTAATATCTAGTGGTGCTAGGATTACTATTATATTGAATCGTGCGTGACGTGAGTCTCGTTTGATAATGTCCTGAAGAGGAGCGCGAAACAAGGTTTTATTATTCAGAACCTAGCTAGTTGGAGTTTGATTACTCTAAGAATAATAAATAAGCGTTTCATGCTAAGTCCACTCTTGGAATTAATAAGAAGTTAATTAATTAAGTCCATAGCAGACATTAATTAATAAATGGACATTTTTATCTTAAGCGCGGGAAATGAAAGTTAAAACGAAAACCCGGATTACTTATAATTTCGGATTTGGATGGGGAGAGTTCAATAATGCTTCTGTAGTGGATGCTCGTAATATTCCAATTATAGCTTGTATTAAATTGTGGGTTCAATTTAATTAGTAAAAAATAAATTGGGTGAGCCCATATCCAAAAGTTTCCATAGATCCCTATCTGGGCCCAAAAGGAACTTAATATAAATAGGAGAATAAAGGAGACATAAATCATAATTATTATTGCTCAAAATTTTCATCCCCCTCTGTCTAAAGGGTTCGAAAGTTTCTCCTATTTGGAGAAGGATTTCTTCTGTCTTCTTTATTTAAGTCCTAGTATTCCGGTGAGATCAGCCCACACTGATATTGGAGTACAGTTCGGGAACCAGAGAGAACCGTGGTCTAGTATTCAATGCGTCACGTGGAGAAGTAGCTAGCCATCGTCAATTCTTTGGAGAATTAATAAGGTATTATTTCTTCTCCGTAGAAAAGCATGTTTTATGTTTCAATTATACTTAAAGCATGATTAATTCAAGTTATGAGCATTATACATGTGAAGATTACGCGAATAGAATTTGTCTAAATAATCTGCTAAATAGATCTGATTATTATGTGATTTATTTGTTTGATTTAAATTCAAACGCTTCCGTTGTCAGTTCCTCAAAAGGTCATCTCATTCTCTCTTGAACACCCATGGTAGCAGTGTTGCACCTAAAATCATTAAATAGAATATTGAAATTGAAGTTAAAGTTGAGTTTGTGGGATTCTGTGTTGGTAATTTGAATCTGTAAGTAACTAAGCATAACCCCCCTACTTTTATTTTATTCAACTTGTACTATTATTGGCTACGAATTTGGAGAAAAAAAAGTATAAAAATCATCGTTATTTATATTTTCATATTACTTCATTCAACTAGACTATTACTTCATTCAGTTACATTATTACTTCATTTACCTAGATTATTACTACTTCATTATTTAACTATCTACATTACTTTAGTTGACTAGATCACTACTTCATTTTATTCTATTCTATTACTTCATTCAAATAGTTTTATCACTCCATTCGACTAGGTTATTACTTTAAGGGATTCTATGAGGAAGAGTGATCACTACTTTATTCATATGTGCATTTACTCATTCAACAAGTATACCACTTCATCACAATAGGATTTTACTTCATTGAACTTCAATTGGGTTATTATTTCAGTCCATTACCTTATTAAATGAGGTTATAATATAACTTCATCAACATTGGCATGCATCATAAAATAGAATAAATATTTCATTTTGAAAACACTTCACATAGTCTTTTCTCTTTAAATATTGTAAAAATGTTAAACAAATTCAAATTCAAAGTGGAATGAAGTAATAATATACTAGAATGAAGTAATTAACTATTGGAATGAAGTAATAAACTATAAATGTAATTTGACAAAAATATCCTCGGTTGAAGTAATTTGGCTACCTAATGAATGTGAAAATTTTCACCATCATCTCATCTTATCCATTAAAAACTAGATCTAAGGGCCCTAATTTGGTCTCTAGTTCGGTCTTTAAGACTAGATTTATGAATAATGAGACTCTATATATATAACCTTATATAGGGATGTGATCATATGATAACCCATATTTTTGGTGATAACCTAATAACCTATCATTCTATGGACAAAATATATCATTTTATAGAACGGAATATCATTTTATGGATTAAAAGTATCATTTTATGCATGCTGAAAAAATATCATTTTATAGTGTATAAATATCAGTTTTAGTAAAAATGATATTTTTGACCCATAAAATGATAGGTTATTAGGTTATCACCATAAATATGGTTATCATTCTAACGCACCCCACCATATATATGTAATATATATAGGGCTGCGGTAGCGTGCTAACTAATTTACAGTAATAACTAATAACTTTCAATTTAGTGTGTTAAAATTATCAATACAAAGACATAATTATATCAATATAACATGTAAATTTAAATATCAACACAAAGACATAAGTTTATCAGCACAAGAACATTGATAAACTTATGTCTTTGTTGATATGTTTAACATACAAAATTGATATTAGTTATTAGTTATTACTGTAACTTAGTTAGTATTTGATCACACACCATATATATATATATATATAGGGATGTACTAAGATGACAACACTCTTTATTGTAACACCATACCACCATTTTAGGCCATTGGATCTGAAAATCGTGTGCTTGTCATGCTGCCACGTGTAAAAATACGGAGGGGTAAAATAGTAAATTTCTAATTTTACGTTACCAGATTGCAGTGTTGTTCATTGAATATTGCAGTCTTACCACAACAATATTGCAGTTTACCACGATCTGTAATATCTAATACAATAGACTGCAAACCTATATATATATATATATATATATATATATATATAT
>NW_025952765.1:0-2976 GCF_023119035.1 Salvia hispanica | reverse complement strand
TAAAAGTCTAGGTTACCGGATTTTACCACCATACCACAATGTTATTTCTCCCAACAGTAGATATATAGGATGTATTAAGATAACAACACTCTTTATTGTAACACCATACCACCATTTTAGGCCACTGGATCTGAAAATCGTGTGCTTGTCATCCTGCCACGTGTAAACATACGGAGAGGTAAAATAGGAAATTTCTAATTTTACGTTGCGGGTGCGAGTCTTGTTCATTGAATATTACTGGTCTTGCAAAAACAATATTGCGATTTACCACATTTACTTGCAATATCTAATCTGATACTGAACCAACGAGCTAGTGTTTTTTCACGAAACTTAATCCTAGGCGTCCATAAGTTGAGATCCTAACGGACTATATTGGTGGTATGGTGTTATCCTATCTATGGTGGCGCCACTAGTGCACCCTATATATATATATATATATATATATATATATATATATATAAATATAGGAGTTGTGTTAAAATGACAAGACCTCTTAAAGTAACTTACCCGTACCACCAATCCTGGCGAATCATTTGTACACATGGACGAATGGCATTTGCCATGTGGCAATCATACAAAATTGTTTCGAGGGTAAATTTTCACGGTTTGCAATATCAATCACAGCTAGGCTGGCAATTTTCACTTTTACCCAATATCAATACATTTGGTACTTGAATCTATGGGTTGCGGTCAGTAGTCTTAGATGTTACGATGTTGCGTTTATAATATTGCGGTCTGGCGTAGTGTCGCGGTGTCATTTTAAGAGTGTTGTCATTTTAACGCACCCATATATATATATATATATATATATATATATATATAGGGTCTTGTTAGGTTGAGATTTATCAACCTAATTGAGAATTGAGATGCAATCTCAGCCACTCATCCAGAATATTTGTGAAATGTCAACAACATGTAGTTTATGTCAACAGAGAGGGCATAATTGTAAACTTTATTAATTATTTTTATTTATTTTTTTTAAAAAAATTTTTAATTTTTTTTTAGTTTTTAAAATTTTTTTAATTTTTTTTTTTTTTTTTTTTTTTTTTATTTTTAAAATTTTTTTTTCAACTACATATACAATTCATGTCAACTACACATCAAATGTCAACAACTTTATTCAATAAATACTATTTGATATGAATTGCACATGTAGTTGACATTATATTGTGTAGTTAACATGAATTGTATATGTAGTTGACATGGATTGTACACATAGTTGACATTATATGTGTGTAGTTGACATGAATTGTGTGTGTGGTTGGCATGGATTGTACACATAGTTGACATTATATGTTGGCGTGGATTATGTAGCATGGTTGACATTATATGTGTGTAGTTGACATGAATTGTATATGTAGTTGAAAAATAAAAATAATTTTTTTAAAAATAAATAAAAAAAAAAAATAATTTTTTTTTTTAAAAAATATTAAAAAAAATTAATAAAAAATTAAAATTTAAAATTTAAAAAAATATTTATTGAATAAAATTTACCATGATATTACCATTCTTTCCTTTCATAATTAATTAATCTAAAGATATTTTCCATGTGGAAAAATCTGGACCACTCATTTAATGAAAATGAGTGGCTGATATTGCATCTCATTTCTCAATTAGCATAAAAAATCTCATTTGATCACAATCATATATATATATATATATACATATATGTGATCAAATACTAACTAATTTACAGGTAATAACTAATAACTAATATCAATGTTATATATATATATATATATATATATATATATATATATATATATATATATATATATATATATATATATAGGGGTGCGATCATATCATAACTCATATTTATGTGATAACCTAATAACCCTATCATTTTATGGGTCAAAAGTATCATTTTTACTAAAAATGATATTTATACACGATAAAATGATATTTTTTCAGCATGCATAAAATGATACTTTTATTACATAAAATGATATTCTGTTCCATAAAATGATATTTTTCGTCCATAAAATGAGGGTTATTAGGTTATCACCATAAATATGGGTTATGATATGATCACATCCCTATATATATATATATATAGAGAGAGAGAGAGTTGTGATTAATGTCGAACCAATTTTAAAGACCGAACTAGAGACCAAATCTGGGCCCTTCATTTTTTTAATCTTGTGGTTAGGATTAATTTGCAATTAACTTAATATTTTATTCAATAAAAACTTGCTGAGGGGTATTTTAGGAAATCAAATCTCAACATACATAACGTGATTCTCTTTGAATTTTCACACAATCTTCTTCACTCTCGCAATTCACGATCTGCTCTGCGTCGATCTTCTTCAATCTGCCATCTACGATCTGCGTCGATCTTCTTCATTCCACGTTCAATTCAATTTCAAAATATTCACGTTTAATTCACGTTGCAGCTGGTGTTTCATTCTTTTCGGGCTCATCAGAATCTGCTGGAGGTGCTGGAAGGGATCGGCCATCGGCGGCGGCGGCCTGCTTGACGAATTGGGTGACGTTGAGCCTTAATTCACGAGTTCTGCTTCAATTTCTCAATATTCTACATCAACACGAGCATTTTGCTACGCCAATTCTGACTCTAGGGCGTGTTTTCGCGGCGTTCAGCCCCTAATCCGCCACAAATTAGTCTCAGATTCGAATCAAATCTTCGGTATGTCTCTCCAAGCAGCAGCCGCCGATCTCTAGCGCTTGATCGGTTCAATTTCGTTAAGCAACTGCTCCGAATCGCTACGCGATGCGCTGTACCAGATCCGGCGCCCTCTAGCCGCGATCGAGGCCAATCCGTTCGTGCAGATGAGGACCAACGAGCAGAGGACGAAGACCATGAAGCAGATCTCAGCGGCGCAGGAGGATGTGGACACGTGTTTGGATATTTGGGAAAGTTGGAGCGGCGGCGGAGCTGGTGAAGGTGAAGGTGTACTTGAACGGCGCCGGAGATTTTCTGATCGATTAAGTGAGGGCGGTGCTGATGGCCGCGCG
>NW_025952764.1:0-11183 GCF_023119035.1 Salvia hispanica | reverse complement strand
TCACAAACTATTAGAGAAAAAGCAGATTCACTTTCCCCTCTTTTTCCTTACAAGAATTCACAAAACAAATAAACTGAATCTGCATAAATTGTGCAATTCTTAATTAACTACTACTATATGTTGTAGATTTGACCCAGTGGGAGGGAAGAACCCTACAAGAATCCAAGAAAAAGCTAAATCGCAAGGACCCTTTTGTGATATTCTCAAATGATGCAGCTAAAATTGAGTAGGGAAAAGCAGGAAATTCCACTTTGACATATAAACAAACAGGATGTGGGCAGAGTTAGAGAAGCAGTACATTTTATACTGGGCTTATATGATTGATGTCAACAGCATCATATGCTTGCTTAAGTTACACAAGAAAAAGGAGCAAATTCACCAACTGGGTACTTGAACAAACAGCAAAGGAAGCATCAAGTTTTCCCATTTTATATACTCTCAAAGACAGACATATATATTCAAATAATTTCATTGACAGTACATTACTAGTAATAAAATGTGCTTCATTCTATCTTACTTAGGGCTGGGGAAAAATACCGAAATACCGAAAAACCGGTCTTATCGTACCGAAAATATACCGAAAATACCATTTTTTTTGGTATACCGTGACTTTCGGTATGGTATGATACCTTACCGAAAGATTGCGGTAAGGTAACGATATAAATTTTCAAATACCGCGGTATACCGCTGCATACCGAAATTCGGTATATACCGTAAACTAAGGTATATACCGTAAATTAAGGTATATACCACAATAATATAAACACAATTGTATATAAAATATATTTTATATATTTTTAAATTATAAATCTATTGTGAAATATAAATATAATTATGAATAAATTATATTTAATTTATTTTTAAAATTATAAATTATAAATAATATTTTAAAAACTCTAATTTTCTATTTTAATTGATGTTGAAAGTCAGGTATACCGCAAAAATAAGGTATACCGAACTTCGGTACGGTATACCGAAAATGAGGTACGGTATCGGTATGGAAATTTGTCATACCGAATATAAGGTATACCGAAGTTCGGTATAACGAAAACTTTGGTAAGGTAAAGGTATGACTTTTTCGCATACCGTATTTACGGTAAGGTATACGGTATGGTGGTTTCGGTAAGGTATACCTTACCTACCCACCCCTAAACTATATGCAATTAATTGTTTTGACAGTTTGCGTAGTTGTGTTATTAAGTCAGAAATACGTAATTATCACAATCTTAAATTGAGGATATTTGATGTTATCCCTTTAAAAAAAATCTATAATCTTATAAACAAAATTAATTAGTGGCGGATTAGATATATGAAAAGAGACAAGTTCCTTATATTTTAGCAACAGTAAAACATATTTGAGAACTAATTGTTATTTTATTATGAATTTTGAACTAATTAATTCCAATTCCCATCTGACCTTTTAAATACCAGAAATATAACAAATACGTCAGTGTAAATTTTTTTCCTACAACCCCTTAATTATGGCTGGCTAAAATTTTAGGTCGGCGCCCAAACTTTTTTCGTAATTAATTCGCCATTTTTTGGTAATTAATATGAGTATTTAGTATTCGGTGAGCATCAATTGCTAACTAATTAGCTATTCTAAATTAAAATTAAAGTTTAGCCATTAGATTAGTAGATCTAGTAGTTAAAATAATGTCATATCAATTATATTATTAATTAAGAAAATTATTAAATAAAAATAAGTGGTATTAATGTCAATTTCATCTCATTAAAATCATCTTAAAACTTTAAATTTATGTAACTCTCTCGATTTAAATTATTTTTTTTCGCAAAAAAATATATCAAATTAAAGATAATTTTATAAGGATTCCAACGAGATCTCAATTGCATATGTTCCAACGAGATCTAAGGGTGTTTATTTGGTCTCAATTTTAGATTAGGATGCTATAAGCGTTAGAAGATGGCTCTTTAGTATTCCTCCCAATTTATATATATATATATATAAATAATTTTTTTCGTTCAAATTTGTTCATTAACATACGACTACTAAAATTAATAAAATATCGCATCCCTAAATCTAAACAAATATTATGAAAATGTGTGAACAACTATAATAATGTAATTATTTAGCATTATTCGTTTAATTTTTTGATTTATGATCAACAAAATGTGGGATTTCGGGTTAAGAAAATAAGCTCAACTTGCATTCGAGTGTGATTAGGAATAGTTTTGAATTTCGTGCAGTCTATTAAGCAAAAGTCTATGTTTGTTTTTAATGTACACTTACAATTAAATTATATCAAATTGACTGGTTCAAACTTCTCATTAGGGGTGAACATTTGGGTTTCGGTTCGGTATCTTATCAAAACTGAAAAACTGAATTTAGTTTAAAATCCAAATCGACTCAAATTTGAAAAACCGAAACCGAAAAACCAAAAACCAAACTAAACAGATAAAATCGAATTTATATGAAAAATCGAGAAACCGTAAAACAAACATATATTTAATATATATTTTATTTTATATATACTAATAGAATATATATATATATATATATATATATATAATAAAATTAATACTAGAATATATATAGTACATATTATATAGAATATATTATATTAATATAATATATTAAATTAATAGAATATATAATATAATATTTAAATATAATTCGGATTTTTCGGTTTTCTGTTTTTTTTGTCCGAACCGAAAAACCAAAAATTTTGAATTTTTAAAACCTAACCAAACCTAATTTGAAAATTTTGATTTGGTTCGGTTCGGATATTCGCATTTCGATTTTTGCTCACCCTTACTTCTGATGCAGTCATGTAAACCACACATCCCCTTTTCTTCTTGTTTTATGCTGGGAGGGAAGCGTGGCGCAAATGGATAGTCTCTCTCTTCAATGCGATTGACATTTTTGTACTAATTTTTAATATAAAAATCTTTTTTAATGTCTGGTTAATCAGCAATTGATTGAAGAACCCCAAAAAAACACTTGAATGAAAAGAAATAACTTTATGTGTGAATTAGATAACTTTATTTTTCCCTTCATAAAATTTAAGTAAAATATATCCGTGGGTCCTTATACTAATACATTTTTATACATTTTATTTCATTAGATCCTTCTACAAATTTTTGATTCATTAGACCCTTGTACTAATGCATTTTATCCCATTGAATCCCCTTACAATTTTTTTTTTCATTAATAACTTATACTAATACATTTTAATGTAAAAGGTTCTTTGATTGAATCTTTATACTAACACAATTTTTGGTTTCATCAACTTTTCTTGTGTATAATTTTTTTCTTCTTATTTTTTTAAAACTAATTCAATTGCTATAGTCTCAAAACCATTGAAAAATGCTAATTTTATAACTTGATAACGTGCAATATCAATGAGTTTTCCATTTTCTTAATTATTCTTGAGTCAATATTCCAATAAATATGAGAAAAAAGTAAATAAATAAATTGAAATGACACAACAAAAATTTATTAAATTTGAAGTCCATTAAATAAATATCCAACCAGATTAAAAATAAAAGTACAATAATCTCTTAAATAAAAATGAATTATTATAAGGACTTAATAAAATAAAACAATTGTAAAATGATCTAATTAAAGAAAATATATTGATACAAGGATCAAATGAACCAAAAAATGTAGAGAAACCTAATCATAAAAAATGTTTTGCCTAAATTTAAATGATATGCATGTGCGTAACATATGCATTGCATTGTGGACGTATCAAAGTTTTCCATTTCTTCGTAAATTTCTGTACTTGGAGTAAGAGAATATAGCTCAGTTATATTTAAATATAACTAAAAAAAATTGAAATGACTTTAGTGGGCCTACAAAACTGGTGATCCCAAAATTGTTGGGCTTAGGACAATTAATAAAGTTCTACTCGAACTATACTAGCTTATAAACTATGGTGCATATGATAGCAGTCTTAATCACCTCATTTCATTGATTTAAACAAACTGAGGAATGCTCTCTATAACGAATTTGGGCATGCTTTATTCACATGATTATGATTTCTATTATATATTTTTCTATTTGTAAATGAGTAGTTTTAGGATTTAATAAATTTAGAAATTTAATGAATTTTGTATTATAATTAAATTACAAATTCAATTTAATTAAAATATTATAAACATAATCGACTCATTTTTTTCATTCCTTTCTTGAAAGTGTTTATCCAAATCAGGTTGTTTTGGTTCAACCAAATAAACTTCCAAATTTTGGATAGCTGAAGCAAATGGCGCTCTTACGGTTACAATCGATTCCCACCATCACATTTCCATCGCCACAACCAAAATTCTCAAAATCAAGCATCGCATTGTTCAATCGACGACGCTTGAACCCCAGCCACTATCATCAACTGCTGAAACGGAGCGCAGTCGCCGAAGAAATCTCAGCGGCGGAGGTCGATCAGAGCGTGATTGACGATGAAGAAACTCTCAGGCAGAAGGAAACAGTCAGTTATGATTGGAGCGAAGAATGGTATCCGCTCTATCTCACCAAAAACGTCCCCGACGACGCGCCGCTTGGCCTCACGGTGTTCGACAAGCAGGTCGTCTTGTTTAAAGACGGCGCCGGCGAGCTCAGGTGCTACGAAGATCGCTGCCCCCACCGGTAGGCTTGATACTGCTTTTTTTGTTTAAATCGATAATTGAGGTCAGATTCAGCTTCTGCTATATTAGAAAATTTGGTACCAATTCAATCATAAATTGAAATTAGGGCTCTTAATTTGGGGAGCAAATAGAAATCATTAATGAGTACTAATCTAGTACATTTCCACATTTTGGCTTAGTTGCTCTGGGTTTATTTTCCATGTTTCATTCTTTTGAATTGTTTTGTTCAAATTGTTGATGTGATCAAAATGTAGGTTGCTGTATACTTTGTGCAACAACTGTTTTGTGCTCTCCTGTAAAAGGATATAAGGTGTTATGTGTTAGCATAATAATATGGAGCTTCATTAGTGACGTTTCGTGTTCGTATAGACTAGCAAAACTTTCCGAAGGTCAGCTATTTGATGGTAGATTGGAGTGTTTGTACCACGGTTGGCAATTCGAAGGCAATGGTAAATGTGTGAAAATACCACAGGTTCGTGTTGATTCCCACTCTGTTCAGATCAATTTCCACAGATTATAATACATGCTCCTAAAAAACGGTTGCCTTCTTAAACAGCTCTCAGAAGGCGCAAAGATCCCATCATCAGCTTGTGTGAGAACATACGAAATCAAGGATTCACAGGGCGTGATATGGATCTGGATGTCGCGTAAGAGTCCTCCCAATCCTGCAAAAATCCCTTGGTTTGAGAATTTTGAGAGGCCAGGGTTTCGAGATTTATCAACCATCCACGAGCTCCCCTATGATCACTCCATCCTTTTAGAGAACCTCATGGATCCTTCCCATGTTCCTATCTCACACAACAGATCAGATTCTAATGCGAAAAGGGAAGAAGCAGGGCCGTTGTATTTTGAGGTGACTGAAAGGACAGGGCGAGGCTTTGCCGGCCGGTGGGGTAGAGAAAGAGACGTATCATTGCCAAACCACATCCCAAACTTTCTGAGGTTTGAGGCGCCTTGTGTACTTCAGAGTAACCGGCAAGTCATTGACAAGAAGGGCCAGAAGATCTACTTCACGGGGCTGTTCCTCTGCAGACCTTCGGGGCAAGGGAAGTCTATGCTCATAGTTCGCTTTGGGAACACGATGAAGCCCTCATTTGTGTTCAAACTGCTTCCACAATGGTTCTTGCATCAGACAGCTAGCAAGATTCTTGAGGAAGACATGGGGTTCCTTTCCTCTCAGAATGAGATTCTTGTGAGAGAAAAATCTCCGACGAGAGAGCTCTACATCAACTTGAAGACATCAGACACGTGGGTTGCAGAGTACCGAAGATGGATGGACAAAGTCGGGCATGGAATGCCTTACCATTTCGGCCACAGCACAGTTTCTTTACCGGAAAACCCTGCACTGGTCGAGCATGCTCCAGCGGGATTCACTGCCAGCCTCTCGGCTTCTCAGCCAGCTAAGGGCGGCATTGGATCAATGCACGCCCCGAACCCTGCTAACAGATACTTCCGGCATGTGATCCACTGCAAGGGGTGCAGGAACGTCGTGAAGTTATGTCGTGCGTGGAAGAAAGCTCTCTCTGTTGCTGCTGCTGTTTCTACGGCTTTGGCAATTCTGGCGTCAGGGAGGATGTCGAGGGTGCTGTTGTTGCTCTCGGCTGCAGTTTTTGTGGCTGGGATTCAGATCTGCTCGAGTGTGATTGCAATGAACACAACCAACTACATAAGAAGTCATAGAAGGTTGTGATGTGAAGTAGTAGCTGCAAAAGTATGGTATTGCTTTTACATCTGTAGGCAAGGTTGAAGTTTCTGTTAAATAAAATATGTTTGTTTGCAGTATTTTACATGGAAAAGTATTTGCAGGTTACTATTTTAAAGTCATTTTTATTCACCAAACACAAAAGTAGAACAGTTAAACAGAAGCTGGAATCCTTCAGATTCAATGCTCTCTGGGGTCTGAATTTGCAATATGAAAATCATCTCGATGTATTTATGTATTTTCTGACATTGTACTAAATGTATATACAGTTTCCTTCCAACTCCCACCTACCTGAGCTCTTTCAATTTCAATTTCACTCTCTAGAGAGAGAGTGAAATTGATGCATGCAACAAGAGCATTTACTGAGTATTTGTCACTGTCCCACTTTGCCAAACCTGCCTCAACCATCTCCAAAATAAATGCAGAGTTATAAGGAGTAATAAATAGACAAAGTCTATTCCTCTCATGGCGCCTGACTTCTTTCTGTATTAAGGGAATACAGCCAAAAGCAGGTTGCAGAAAGCTCAGCAAGAAATGGATTGTGTGTACAAATTGTTGATGCTTATGTCTTCTATCACTCTATGCCTCCTTCCATTCTCTTCTTGCTCGGCTCCCTCTGTTGGTTTCTACGCAGGTTCATGCCCCGCAGCTGAGATCATGGTGAAGAACACAGTCAGATCAGCTTCCGATTTGGATCCCACAATTCCCGGGAAGCTCCTACGCTTGCTCTTCCACGACTGCTTCATCGAGGCTAGTTACACCTACTTCACTCTTTCCTACTTGAGATAGCAAGATTCAAATGGTCATTATCTTTACAGGGCTGTGATGCTTCCATACTACTTCAAGGTAATGGGACGGAGAGAAGCGATCCCGGGAACGCATCCGTTGACGGATTTGCAGTTATAGACTCAGCAAAGAGATTACTCGAAATCTTCTGCCCGGGAACAGTTTCTTGTGCCGACATTCTTGCACTGGCTGCTAGAGACGCAGTTGAATACGTACGTACATACTTTCTATAACCAAGTTTTGAATTCGCTTTTTTTTTATGTTCGAATTCGGATGAAATTTGCGTCTGCAGACAGGAGGGCCGAGTGTGCAGATTCCGACAGGTAGGAGAGATGGTAGGATTTCAGCAGCTGCAAATGTGAGACCAAACATTATAGACACAAGCTTCACATTAGATGAGATGGCTAAGCTCTTCTCTGTCAAGGGTTTGTCCATGGATGACCTTGTAACCCTCTCAGGTATACTAATTTAATTTAATCATACCATGGGGCCGTTCGGTTGTCATGTTTACTTGTGACTAAATGTCGTGTCTTGTAGGGGGTCACACAATCGGAAAATCGCATTGCAGCTCATTCAACGACCGGTTCAAGGTCGACCCGAGTGGTAATGTTACAGTGATCGACTCATCCCTAGACCGGCAGTACGCGGTCCAGCTAACGAAAATGTGTCCTGCCGGTGCCAGGGATGATTCGATCACTGTGAATAATGACCCGGGCACGCCCTTTCAGTTCGACAACCAGTACTACAGGATAGTGCTGGAGCACAAGGGGCTTTTCCAGTCTGATTCTGCACTGGTAAATGATAACAGAACGAGGAGCAAAGTAGTGGAATTTGCAAACAGTCAAGATGGTTTCTTTGAGAATTGGGCAGTTTCTTTCTTGAAACTTACCATGATTGGGGTTAAGACTGGTGATGAGGGCGAGATTCGACAATCTTGTTCGATGCCTAATTAGATGATTCCATTATTACCATTTACCACTGTAATTATTATTTATTGTTAGCGTTTCATGTGAAAAAGGTCATTTCATTATTTCATAGGACTACAATAAATTCAATACTGCTGTGTTATGGATGGTGTTATCTAGTAAATGTATTTATACTATGATTATAGATCATACAAAGTTAATAATTTCAAGTTACTACGCTGGAATATATTTTGATTTGATCATTTTCGGCATACAGGTCGGTAGAGTTAGAATTTCATATAGTAAAAGTATTAAGAGAGTCTTTATAAGATGTTTTTTTATGCAATTTACTAGATAGAATGATGTACTACTCCCTCGGCTTATAATAGGAGTCACATTTGACGTAGACACAAATTTTAAGAAATGTACTAAAAAATGTAGTTTGAAAAAGCTAGTAGAAAATAAGATCCATTATTTTAGAATGAACTATATGGCCCCTATGTACTGCAAGTCTAACTCCTAGAAGCACCTAATTAAGTGTATAATATCATTTCTAGTATTTTTTTTTTCACTATTTTGATTTACCCCTTTTTTCATCTTCTCTTTTCAAAATTGGCCACTAACATACTTTTTCATTCTATTTGTCTATTATTATATCAATTTCAAATTAAAATTCACGTCGTTCTAAATATTTTTATTTTTAATAAACGGAGAAAGTATTAGAAAAACCAGTTCTAATTGGACAATAAACCTATAAATTGAATACAGTTAAGTTAACCACACCAAATTCTGTTAGGATTGTAGCGATTTCAAATATTTGCATCAGAAATCGCATCAACTACCATTAGCAACTGTTGGAGAAAGAATCCATTGAATGGTTGAAGAATTTGGAGCTCCAATCTGCTCATGAATGAGGGCTCTGCAATTTCTCCGCGAAACTGCTCCTCTCAATCTATCAAGTGTTGCGGCGGCTCATTGTGACGCCATCAAATCATCGCTCATCACAGACACCTACATTTCCAACAAACTCATAAGCAGGTACCAAAAATGCAAGGAATTGAACGCCTCCCTGAAGGTGTTCGACGAAATGCCTCAAAGGGACACCGCTTCTTGGAACACCGTGATTTCCGGCTACGTCAATTCCGGGAGTTTTTCCACCTCATGGGAGTTCTTGAAAACTATGAAAGGACTCGGCTTTCCGTTCGACGCCTATACTTTTGGCAGCATGCTCAAGGGCATTGTAGCAAGTGGCGGATTAATGTATGGCCGGCAAGTTCATGCTGATATTGTGAAGATGGGATTTGGTGATAATGTATATGCTGCTAGTGCTCTTCTGCACATGTACGCCGTGTGCAGTGGAGTTGAGGATGCAAATAAGGTGTTTAGGCACATGAAGGAGAGGAATACCGTTTCTTGGAATACTTTGATTGGGGGGTTTTCGGAGGTCGGAAATCTGCGTCGTTGTCTTGAGTTGTTTCGGTGTATGGAGATTGAAAGTGTTGGAGTCGATGATGCAACGTTTGCACCTATTCTGACATTGCTCTGTGATGCTGAGTTTTATGAGTTGACAAGGCAGATACATGGGAGCATTATGAAACGGGGGCTGGAGTACGAGAGCACTGTGCTTAACGCCACGATAACTGCGTACGCAGAGTGTGGAAGCATTGGAGATGCCAAGAAAGTGTTTGATACAGCTGTAGAGAATCGGGATTTAGTGACATGGAACTCGATGTTAGCGGCTTATTTGGATCATGGTCTGGAGGAATGTTGCTTCACTATTTTCTTGGATATGATGAGAGGGAGGTTGACGGTGGATGCTTACACGTGCTCCACTGTTATAAGTGCTTGCTCTGGAGATGCAAAATGGAGCCTCGGAAAATCCTTGCATTGTCTAGTGGTAAAGAGGGGAATGGAGCAGACAACACAAGTATCTAATGCATTGATTTCTATGTATTTGAAATCTGATGGTCAAAACATGGAGGATGCCGTGAGAGTTTTTGAACATATAGACGTGAAGGACCATGTATCGTGGAACACAATTCTGACCGGTTTGTCACAGAACGGGGCCAGTGAAAATGCCATAAGGCTCTTCCAGCAGATGCATCTGAATTACCTGAAAATCGACCAATATGCCTTTGCAGCAGTCTTGAGATCTTGCTCGGATTTAGCCACGCTCAATTTGGGCTGTCAGGTTCATGTTCTGGTGTTGAAATCAGGCCTGGAGGAAAATGAGTATGTCGCTAGTGCTTTGATATTTATGTACTCTAAATGTGGGATCATTGAAGATGCTCGCCAATCCTTTGAGGCCTCTCAGAAGGGGAGCTCCGTGACATGGAACTCGGTCATTTTTGCATATGCGCAACACGGGCGAGGGAAAGTTGCACTTGACCTGTTTTACCTCATGACACAGCGACAAGTGAAGCTGGATCATATCACTTTTGTTGCTGCTCTAACTGCGTGCAGTCACATTGGTTTGGTCGACGAAGGTCTGAACTTGTTGAAAAATATGGAATCTGAATATGGAGTTCCAGCCCGGATGGAGAATTATGCGTGTGCAGTTGACTTGCTTGGAAGAGCTGGACGTCTCATGGAGGCAAAGGAACTGATCGATGATATGCCTTTTGAATCCAATGTGATGGTTTGGAAAACATTCTTAGGTGCTTGTAGGGCGTGCGGTGACATAGAACTTGCGAGTCAGGTAGCTGACAACCTGATGGAACTCGACCCCGGAGATCACTGCACTTATGTTCTTCTCTCTGATATGTATGGCCATCTTAAGAAATGGGACGAGAAGGCTGCCATGAAGAGGCTGATGAGAGATAAGAGCATCAAGAAGGTGCCTGGTTGGAGTTGGATAGAGTTGCACCACGACGTTCATTCATTTAACGCAGACGACCATTCACACCCCAGATCCCTAGATATATATGATGCACTGGAAGAACTAACGAATGAAATGAGAAATTCTGATGATGCTTTGGTCATAGATATTCACCATGATGATCCGGATCTTGCCAATGGTTGTATTCAAGCTGTGCTGGTATAAGATGAAGACATGATACTCTGTTCATGATTATGATACACATTAGATTAAATAGTGGTAACTGGGATTGATGATTCAATTTGAGATCACTCTAAAATTCAATTTTCGACTTGGAATATCTTGATGCTAAGTGGAATCGAGCTGTAGG
>NW_025952763.1:0-15000 GCF_023119035.1 Salvia hispanica | reverse complement strand
GAATTCCCTAAAATAGAAGGACAGTTTTATGTTTGCTGACAGCTGCAAAACTGTGCTTGCACGCGTATATATCTACAATTTTTGTTTTTATGAGGAGGACAAAAATCTCTATATCTTTTAGTTGATTTATGGAAACTTTTTAATTTACTTGTAGCATTAAAAGTAATTAAATTACAAGTAGTAAACCAAGAAGACGAAATGGCCGTTCTATAACATAGCCGGTCAACTTCAATATTGAATGAATTTAAGGAAATAATAAGCAGTGAAGATAGTTCAAGGATGACAAATGCAGTTACCATATCAATATTTAATGTTTTAAGGTCAGCATTCAGCATTGCTGTCTTTATGTTTTATCCCTTCCTCGAATTTAATTCAAACAATCAAGGACAAAAATTGCACATGATTAGGTAATTTCCCTTTCTCTCGTGGATAGAGTAGTGAGCTCAGGAAAAATATCAAGAACCACTATACCATTTGTGTGTGTATAAATGAATATAAGAAAATCCAAAATCAAAATGTATGCTTCCGTTTTACTGTTTGTGTTTTATTACCGTTTCTCTGTGCTGTGTTTTTAAGTGTTACTAACGCCTTTTCCTCATCACCTACCTCTGAAAACTCCACTAGTCCTTTTTTCTCTCTCATTTGTTTAATGTATTTATCAATATCAATAGTATATTTAATGTGTATATCCACCATGATCAATTGATCATATATTCATATTCCTCTCCTAAACCACCGCAGACAACAATTAGCTATTCATTACTACTACCATTTTTTATTCATTTCAGCAGCGTTTACCATTCTTCTATTCACCTATGCCGCTTCTGCAACCAAAACACTTTCTTTGTTGTTATCTGGGTAAGTGTGGAACACCCACCACTCACATTTTGTTTGTATTTCTCAATTCCCACATGTAAGATTCACCCAGATTTGCAATCTACTAATTTTCAAGGGTTTATGGATGAAAAAGATTTCATTTTTCTTTTATCACTTGAAGTTTCTTGAAATGGCATTGTGGGTGATTATAGAGCTATCTTGGGTAGAGATCCGTTGTTAAAGACTTGGTCTTTCTTTTGTAGTTTGAAAAAAAATTGTACTGTGGAAAAGGGGCTCTCAAGATCTGGGCTTTCAGAGGTTTCTTTCTTGTATCCAGTTGTTATAAAGGTAAGAGCTAAGTTTTTTCAGATATCACGAAATGTCTCTTTTTTGTATTACAATAAGCTTTGGATTCTTGGTTAAGATTCATGTAATAAAGTAGTTCCAGGTAAAAAGAGTTTTGCTTTTGTTAGACTGGCATAAAATTAGTGGTCTTCTTCAAAATTGTGTTTTGTTGATCTACTTTTCTTTTCTTGTAATAATTGGTTGATCATATTGCGAATTCTATACTTCTGTTTTTGCTTTTACCTCACATGTAATGCTGTAATCTTTAGAGACATGTTAAACTAAATTTGTTTTTTTTTTGATTTTGTGAATCTGCATCAGGTTTTAGTGTTGCTTTCTTGTAGCTTTAGTCATGTTCATTATTGTGCATTACTAATTTTCCCTCTAGAAGCAACTGTCCAAGAACCTTTACAAGTGACAGTAGAAGTTGAGAAAAAGGTTATGGGTGCCTGAAATGAGGAGCTCAATTATTGATTTAAGAGCTCACTTTTTCGTTTGCTGCCTTTTCGTGCCCTTCATTCCTTGCTTATATGAGATTTAGTAATTGTCTAGATAATCAAAATTACTTCCATAATGTGTCTTGTGTCGTCGAGTGGCAGTAAGTGTCATTGCTATAAATGAGTTTTAGCTTCAATTAGGCTGTGAAAAAGGTTGAAGGGAAGATTGTGATGTAAATGTAAAACTGTGGTGAAGTATAAATGTCTATGCAAAATAGTGCTCAAAACGTTATTGTTGATTACCTATTTTGCCTTCTCCTTGTAGTGGTTTTTTAACATTGTCAAGGATGGCTTCTGACCTTAATGCTGAGCTCTCAAAGAACGTTGGGGGTTTGGGCATCAAGGTTTGGGAATTTATCGGAATAATTGTAGGGCTATTGATCGTGATTATCCTCTTTGTGTTGACATACTATCTTACCTCGCAAAAGAAATTAAGAAGGGCTCAGGAAAGGCTTCCTCTTAGCCAGATACCTACTGTTTCAAAAGAAATTAAAGAAGTACGGGTAGAGCAGGTGTCGACCGAGGAATTTGCTCCACGCGATGGAATTCTTCTCACTATTCAAGATAAATCAAGTGACAAAGAATCAGACAGGGTCTTGGTTCATCTTGGGATGCCAAAGGCAAAAAATGCAGATAACAGCAGCCAATCAGGCTCGTTCCGTCATATTGATAAAGATATTTGCGGATCACAATCAGGCGAGGAAGGGAGTTCGGGGACTTTTGCGTCATACAAACCATCATCGTCGCATCCAATAACTGCTCCTTCCCCTTTAAGTGGTCTGCCCGAGTTTTCGCATTTGGGTTGGGGTCATTGGTTCACTTTAAGAGACCTTGAGCTCGCCACAAATAGATTTTCAAAGGAGAATATTCTTGGAGAGGGTGGATATGGAGTTGTTTATCGAGGACAGCTTATTAACGGTACTCAGGTGGCTGTTAAAAAGCTCCTCAACAACCTGTAAGTTCTAAATCCCATTTCACATTCTAATACAATCTTGGAGTTAGTTGCAAAAGAACTTAGAACCTTTTGTCAGTTTTATGGTTTAATAAATTTGTTTTATTCCACTCAGAGGTCAAGCAGAAAAGGAATTTGGAGTGGAGGTTGAAGCTATTGGCCATGTGAGGCACAAAAATTTGGTTCGACTTTTGGGATACTGTATCGAAGGAACTCATAGGTACTGTTTGTCATCAATTTCTAAAGCTGCAATTTTCCCTTCGACATAATATAGTAATTTTGGTTTATAAAGGGCAATAGGACTTATTCAACTCGAACTTGTTTGTTGATGATGCATACACTTTTTAAATTTTTTGAAGTGTAGATGTAACTGTAGCGGTTGCTTCCAAACTAACGTGACAGATCCATTATGAGCTCTAAAGCATTTAGGACTGGCTTATGTATGATCATTCTAAACTGCTCTCACATTGTCATTTCAGGATGCTAGTCTATGAGTATGTTAACAATGCCAATTTAGAGCAGTGGCTTCATGGAGCTATGCGCCATCATGGATATCTTACATGGGAGGCCCGGATGAAGATCCTCCTCGGCACTGCTAAAGCGTAAGTTGGTTAATCCCTGCGTTTTCATCTCGCCCGTTATCCCTCCATCAAAATCTATGACTGTAATTTCCCTTTTTTACTGAAAAATAATGTCATCTTATTGTGCTTCTGGCAGTCTTGCCTACTTGCACGAGGCAATTGAACCAAAAGTTGTTCACCGGGACATAAAATCCAGCAACATTCTGATCGATGAAGAGTTCAATGCTAAGGTCTCTGATTTTGGCCTGGCCAAACTGCTTGGTGCAGGAAAAAGTCACATCACAACTCGAGTGATGGGTACGTTTGGGTAAGTTTCTGTATCCCAATGCTCACCAACTTTAGAAAGGTTGTCTTTACAGTATTTTAAATACATTGTTTTTCTACTGATTTTCAGGTATGTTGCCCCTGAATATGCAAATACTGGCCTTCTAAATGAGAAGAGTGATGTTTATAGTTTTGGGGTTTTACTACTGGAAGCAATTACTGGAAGAGATCCGGTCGATTATGGACGACCTGCTCCAGAGGTAAACAGAGCTGCACCCGAAAAATCAACCATATAGGAATGCATGTTTCGTAGATTTACTGCCAAATATCATATTGAGCATATGCAGCCAAAGTGTTATAGTAATTTTTATTTTCTAATTAGATATGCTTAAGCCTTCTTAGGAATTAGGAAGATAAAAATATTTGTTATTTGTCTTCTTTATAATTATTTGGGAACTGACAGAATCATGGGGTGCATTCCTCTATATGATCATTATAAGCTTAATCTCTCTGTTAGGCAAAAATCAGTCGGAACTTATTTTGAAACTGATAGAATCACACGGTGCACTTATAATTCTGAGTTAGCACTGTATTCGACTGAAATTCTTGAGTCATCACAGGTTAATCTAGTTGACTGGCTAAAAGTGATGGTTGGAAGTAGGCGATCAGAGGAAGTAGTAGATCCAAACATTGACACAAGACCATCTACTCGAGCCCTCAAAAGGGCACTTTTGACTGCTTTGAGATGTGTCGATCCAGATTCTGACAAGAGACCTCGGATGAGTCAAGTTGTCCGGATGCTTGAATCAGAAGAATATCCCATACCTAGAGAGGTTAGTGTCTAACTTATGCCAACTAAATATGGAGTATCTTGTGTTGCTAGTCGGGGAGGACGAAGTTGGAGTAAGGTGTATATTGCTTAGCTCATTTTATGAGACCAAGGCGGCCATGACAGATAGTTTCTCAGGAGTAGATATGTTGTTTTCTTCTTTCGTGATAACCTTTAGAGATTTTAAAAATTCTTAAGCTAATCACTGCTTAGACCATTGTCTCTACCTTATAATCATGATACATGGTTGTGTTTTTTGTTGTGCTTGAATTCTCCAGGATCGAAGGCACAGAAGAACGCAAGCAAGTGGCGCTCATGTGGATTCACATCGTGATAATTATGATACTGATAAAAGTGACAGTCAAGAGCCAAAGTCAGAGAGCAAGCAATACTGATGATGAACTTCTTCTGAAGAGGAAATCCCGGGAAACATGAACTTCTACCTAGCAACTAATGATTTGCTCGGCAACCAGCTAGGAGCAAAAGGAAGTAGATTGGTTCAACTGCTGGGATTCTTGCTCTTCCTTCTCCTTTTTCCATTTTTTTTGTGCTTGTATATTTTTTCGTTTGTTTATGGTTGATTATTGCCTGATGTTCCTAGCATGATTCATTCTTATACAATATTTTATAGATAGATGGTTGCTTTTATTATTGGAGTGGAGAAACCTGATTCAAACAGGCCTTATATGTTTGATGTAGTGCCTCATTTGTACGTTTATGTATATCTTTTTGGGTAGTATGGAAATTTCAACATCTTAGATTATAGATGAGTCAACCTCATAAAAAGATAACCCCTCTCTCAAATTGCCAAATTTCAATTGACAAGCACACCCAGCAATGTAAAATACAAGCATCAGATTCAGGCTTTTGTACAATTTTAAAAAACTGATCAATCAATATAAAACCTCGTGCATGACAAATACTTCGCCTAGCAACAATGCTTGTTGCCATTAGGATGCATCGTCGTCATTCAAGATGGCTGCTGCAGCCTCTGTTTAACACGCTCGGACAGTTTCCCGTGCTGTTTCTCATATTCATCCTTCAATTCCTCCAATCGCTTGGACACCTAATTGGGGTGCAATTGTGTACATTAGTAGAGTTATATAGTAGTAATACTAGGCAACAGGCATATGGTGTACAAGTCGTGTCTGTTTCACCTATTTGATGTCTCAGTTGTTGGCCTCATATAAACCCTAGTATGCCAATCATAATATTGAAGGTTCACATAAATGCATACATACACACCTCAACATGTCTTTTTCACTCTAACCAACCAGCGGGCAATAGTCAAGTAGTGTTGGGGTGGGGTAAGGGCTAACCTCTATAGAGTAAGCCATTGGTAATAAAATATCTGGATTCATAGCATCTTCAGGAAAATTCCGTAGTGCATGGATAAGTTTTTCGAAAGGCAACTTCACCTGTTAAAATACATAAATCGTCATCAAAATCCAAAAGAAAGATATAAAATTTGTGAGGATTCAGAAGGATAACTCTACCAGATCATCATGGCAGAATTTTAGTAGTGCTAAACCAACTTTAAAGACAATCTTGACGCCCTAGGGTAAAAATGACAAATTACAATCAGCAAGTTTTAGGGATAGAGTATGATAGCTGATTTGCAATATATAAAAAAGAGTGATAACTAACCTCGAAAAGAAAGACATCCCAAATCCTAAGAGCCAAGTGGAATGGGAATGAGTAAGAAAAAACAGTTATGAACCATTGGCTAGCATACATGCTAGGGTTTATCATTTCTTGAGTAAAATGCTCTCCCAACTTCGGTAAGTGCTCTCTCACTAACTGATCTAGCTGGAAAAGATATTGCTGCACAAGCGGCAAACCAACCTGCACAGATGCATGAATTTCATCAATACATCAAAATTATTGTGACCATTTAAATAAAAAACAGATTAAAGAATGTAAATTCATATTCCCCCCCCCCCCCCAAAGAAAAGGTAGGGCAATATGTATTTCCTTCCCTCCATAATCTTCGACTTCCCATACAACTTTTAATTTGATCATACAAAATATAATGGTAATATATTTTTAGCTTTGATATTTCTGAGTTAACTACTTATGCATTACATAGCACAACACATTAATTCAAGAAATACTAATAGATATTGCCATCAAAGGCATGCATTGCATGAGTTTCAGAAACTTATCAACTAAAATACAGGAAAATGCAAATGTAACTGAAAATGAAGCCCCAATCAATACAATGCAAGCATGAAAGAGAGATATTTGAGGTGGGATCAAATAGGTTCAACAGGAGTGACAAAAACTGGCTACGCCTTTAAAATAAAAAAAATCTTAAGAAGTTTGATTTTAGTTAAGTGCCCTGCCAGAAATATCTTCCATTATATCATGCATGTGAGCCTGTGAGATTGAGAATGTGCAAATACAGTTCTTCAGATGAGTGTTTGGACTGATTTTCTCCATTAAATTTCATTTAGGATTTTGCTAGTTATTTATGTCACATCAAAATTATATGATACTCCCCCGTCCCATTTTTGGGCCATATCCATTTTTAATAATACATGGGGTGGGGCACCACATTCTCTTCTCTTCTAAATAACATTCTCTTCAAGAACTTACCACTATTATTTAATCTTCAATGGCATGAACACATAAAAGTTGTGAAAAATTGGAAATTGTTTATTCATTTTGCCTAATGATGTTCTTAAAGGTCTTTTGCCGACACACACCCAACAAAAGCCATTTTCATTCCCAGGTTATGACTTATGAAATAGGTTGCTGAAAATGAAATGACGAAAGTACTTAATTAAACTTTACCAAATACATTCCTTCCATTGGAGCATGCACGGCTCCTTTTAGAAGGGCTACCAGTAACCAAAATGCATCTTCTTCACTCATATAAAGAAGCAAGAGACCCGCGACAAATCCCATGCCCTGCATTAAACACAATTTGTATTCGGTGAGAAACAAAAACTGGTAGATATGTTGATAAGCTGAAAATACTACCAACCTGTACATATCCAACATCTCTGTCATATACAGAGTAAGCTTTTAAAACATTATAAAGAGATCTTTGACCTGGACCATGCCTCTGCTGGAAGAAAACATGTGAAGGAAATGTACGAGAAATATCTCGGATGATATCTAGTTCAGAAGCAGACGTCTCATATATGACTAGTTGCTGCAGAGAAAATAAACAAATCAGTATGGTTGGATAGTTAATATAAAGACCTGCTTAAATAACATTCATCAGTTCACAACAAAGAGGCATGAAGAAAATTGTAATCCATAAAGAAAATGACAATTCTAAAACTTTCACGTGAAGTAAATCAAACTCCAATGAGGTGTTCAAAACGCACAAACATTGAGAATTTAAGATTAAGAAGCACAAGATGTCGCCCAATGCTTCAGATCGATTGGGTGATCCAGCCACCATTTATATAAAGGAGCTACTATGTAACTATAGTCAACCAGATATCCTTCTCTACACAAGTTGACAGAGTACGAGTATATCATGCCATGAATTAAATGGATTGTTCATAAATAAAAGTATTTGCGGGATGGATAATTTATTATTCAGGAAGGGACAAAAATATCTCAGACAGTAATATATTATCAGATATACCTGCACGTTTCTAGCAAATTAGCAATTATGTGAAATCCTAAATTAATTTCTCATACACTAACTAATGGCACCGGTTCAAGGGAGCACTCATATAAATAAAACAGTCAACAAGATAACCCTGAATATTTACATCCACTTCTCCACTCCAATCACCCCGTGCCATTCCGACTGTTGATTTGGTCACACCCTATGATGGTAAACTCAGATGCAGATCACTGACAACACCTACTTGTGTTACATTCGACATCATACAACAAATTCAAGGATATCACATAACATCTTTAGGGTTTTTAACTTTATATTCTCTTAAAAATTCCATGTATAATTGGTATAAAAGGTCACAAAGTTTAACCTCATAAACACCTGGATTCATGAGCAAGAGGTCACGACTTCCAGATATCAGTTGCCAGACAAGTCCTCTTAGACAATCAGGAATTCCTTTCCTTATTCTCCTTTTGACAACATGGGGTTTCCTTCGAACATAATGCTTCCAATCACTTCCTCCAACCCCTATCATCTTTCTCCATTTCTTAATTCTGTTTTCCTCCCTGGAAATGAATGTTAATGTGATAGCATTATGATGTTTGAACAGCATCAACAAAAATGTATAACAAGCAAACGCATCAATATAGTTCTCAGCAAGGTGCTCTTTGAAATATAACAGACTCCTTTTGCAAATCACTGTCAAGTCCAGCCTTGATGGATCTGTTTGTTATCTCTTTGGCAAGTTAAAAATATTTATGAAGATTTCTGGTTCAAAAGTATATGGAGGATTTGTACCTTCAATTTTGGGTTTTTTCTTTCTTCCCAATTCAAAATAATACTTCACTTACTGCAGTAGTATGTTTCCCAATTATCAGTTAAGAACAAATTAACAATACTCACATTCATAGAGTTCAAACCATAAACCTCTATGCCACAGTTTAATCTGGACTGAGTTTTCTTTTTTTTTTAAGGGTAAATTCATCATTCTAACAAGAACTTTATTGTATGACATGTTTCAAAGCAAAATCAGACAAACTAAAATGATATGGAGTGCCTGGATCCTATTGAAAATGACATTGTTTTAGATTTGGTTTTAATTTTTTTACATAAAACGATGTTGCTTCAATGGAAAGGGACAATTTACGAATGTTAGTCAATGCACGATTCTCCATGTAGTATTTGGTATTCCACATCAATTTTTAGGACTTTGATTAAATGTCAGATTTGGAACAAGTCACAAAGGTGAGGTACTAAATTTATATTTTCAGAGGCCAGAATATTTTCGAAAATGTATTGGAGTTTTGGTTAGAAAATTGAATTTACCCCTTTTACAATGAACGGGTTTTGCTCAGATTTGACCTAAGGTTTATGTGTTGCCCAGAAATTATCTTCATCATAAGCTAACTCAACTCAGTCCTTCCTACATACTAGGTCCCAGAAATGTATGAGTGTCAAATCTAAGGGGTTGAAACTGATTCTGTTAAGATAGGTCCAGCAGATAACTGTGAACGGACAATCTAGATCATCAGAAAAAAACAGAATGCAGAATAAATAAAGTGACATTTGGGGTATGAAAGATTTAATCACCATAAAAGCTACAGCTACAGTTGATTCCACATTACACATACCTCTCATACTCTGCAGCTGATCTGCTCTTTGCTAATCCATCAGGTGAGTTAGTTTCCTGCTTTAGAAATCCAAATCTGTCAACTTTAGGCAGTGAGGCAGGTGGGGGCTCTTGTTCATCCACTCTTTTCTTTTCCATCCAAAAAATCCCCAAAATCTAGAACAAGAATATAGCTAGAATTTCAGCACTAGTGGAGCTTCATTTCAATATCAATTATCAAACACAACCCCAAATTCAGAAATAGCCGATCACCAAAATCGATACAGCATAAATCAGATTGAACAATATATTAAATGCACTAACATACCAAAATCGGTGCATATAAATGTATACCCAAGAAGATAAAAACCAGGCCAACAATCTCGTTGACAATTAAAATGGAAATATATTAAGAAATTTATGGTTATCAAACAGGTTTTGCATTGCACACCGCCTACGAATTAAAATTAAATAGCATAGCAACTACAACGAAATAGCTTCCCCAGATAACAGAATTATGAGGAAGTAGTAAAATCAAAGGATCAATATGCATATTAGATTTTGCTCACAGATTAATGCATAATTTTCCGCTCCTAATTATGTATATTACCGCCAAATATTTGTGGAAAATGCAGAGAGATCGATTGAGAGGGTTGCGATGGAGGTAGAAGAAGAGAATTCTAGTGATTGTCGCAGCGCTTGGTTGGGGGATGCCACGGTGCGCGTCGCCGGCAGATTGATGGCAGCGCTGGTCGTAGGAAACTCTTTCTTTAGTTTTTATCTGTAATTAAAATAAAAATAATTTTATTTATCCTATACTAATTTATTATTCAGATTCCAGATCAATTGCTAACTCATCATTTAATTGCTAACTACAACTAATTTAAGGCACATGATTTTAAAAAGCGTGTGGTCTACAAATTTGCCACGTGTAATTTTCGTTTTTATTAATAAAATCAAAAAGAAAAAAAAAACTCCAAATTAAGGTTTTGGATGAAAATGTCAATATAGTGTTTTGAAAATATCAACACAATGCTTTGAGAATGTCCAACACAAATTTAGGATTGACATTGTATATGCTTTATATTGACATATTATCTTGGCTGTATTGACATTAGCCTGTGTACGAAAAATACGAAAATTCTAGATTTTTTTTTTCAAATTTTGACGTCGGAACATATGCATATAGTATATCGTTGGAATCCTTATAAAATTATCTTTAATTTGATATATGTTATATGAATTTAAAGTTTTTGGATTTCTTTTAAGTTAGTTATTACTAACTTGACATTAATATCTATTGATTTTAATTGGAATTAATCTTATATAGCGCTTATTGGCGTTTTTTTGTTGATCGTATTGACATTTTGTAGTTGATTGATGATCTTGGCCTTTAATTTAAATATCTAACGGATTATTGAGTTGTAGTTAGCAATTAAACATTGAGTTAGCAATATAACACTCCCCTATTACAGTATATCGCATTATGAAATGGTGGGCCTTTCCATGGGGAGTGATGTTATAGCTGTGTTTAATTTTATTTAACTTCTAGTAATTTTAGTAGTAAGTTTTAGAAAACGTGCGGTCTATAATTTGCCATGTGTAATTTTCGTTTTTATTAATAAAATAAAAAAAGATTAAAAAAAACGCCAAATTAGGGTTTTAGATGAAAATGTCAATATAGTGTTTCGGAAATATCAACACAATGCTTTGAGAATGTCAACACGATGCTTTAAGAATGTTAACCCATTGCTTATATTGACATTCTACATGTATTATATTGACATATTTTAAATAGTATGTTGACATTTCTGCTTTACGAAAAAATTGAAAAAATTTCGAATTTTTTTTCAAATTTTGACGTCGGAGCATATGCATGTATGATATAGTTAGAATCCTTACAAAATTATCTTTAATTTGATATATGTTATATGAATTTAACGTTTTGGGATTTCTTTTAAACGTTAGTTATAACTAAACATGTAGTTAATTGACATTAATACCCCTATTGATATTTTATGGAATTAATCCTATGACTTTATTGACGTTTTTTTTTTATCGTATTGACATTTCGTGGTTGATGATCTAGGCCCTTAATTTGAATATCTAATGGCTATTATTTAGTTGTAGTTAGCAATTAGGTATTGAGTTAGCAATATAACACTCCCCTATATATATATATATTATAAAGGATATTAGTCTCTAAATTATAAAATTTGACTGAATTATGGTATTTTTTCGTGAACTTAAAATTTGGTTGCAAAAGTCTTAAACATAAACTTTGTAGTGGATTTTTTCCATGAAATTAGTTTTTTCCTCAAGGAAAATTCACTTTAAGGGACAAGTTCATGATTTTTGAAACATTTGTTGTTCGCAATGGCATATACACATTGGAACAAGGGGGTACAGTTGTACCCTCAAAATTTTGTGCAATAATACTATATGTAGTCCAAAAAAAACTCAATACTCCATAAATTACTAAATTGAAATAAATATTATAAAATACTCCATATTTATAAAACTAAACTCCTCATTATAGTCATATATATATATATATATACATATATATATATATATATATATATATATATATATTTATTGCTAATCAACAAAACATGGATACTTGTATTTCAATTGTATAATTTATGTGATACTATAAAATAATTTATTTTTATTTAAAATGAAGTTTTTTGATAAAAAAAAATAAAGACAAAGATTTATTTTTAAAAAAATAATTGAAAAAGCATAACAAAGAAAACAAAAAAGATTAGTCATATTTTGAAATTTTAAGTCGTAATTATTTTTTCATCCCCAAATTGAAAATCCTGGATACGCCACTGGTTGTTCGAGGTGATGTTATTTCCATTTAGTTAATGTGTCATTTTTAATGGGACATCACATAAAAGAAAACGTTCCATTTTTAATAGACCGAGAGAATATCAAATTAGAATAAAGTTTGATATTATGGACTAATAACTTATAAAAAAAATTATTTACACTAAATATCTTGTTTTAAACAGTATTCATTTCATATTTAATCTTTGTATTATGTGAAATGTGTGCAATAAAATATTTTTTATTTGTTTTATCATAGGATTTCAAATCCTAAGTGATTATATTATTTTCCAAATAATATTAAGCGTGTAGCAAATATTTTAAATAGGAGACTCAATAAAGATAATTGTACCTAAAATCACACACTTTGGCCTTATTTAGTACGGAATACTAGTATTTCCTTCAAATTTTAAATTTGGTTCCAAAAGTAATGAATTTATTGAATTTATCTCTTGTAGTGAATTTTCCATCAATTGAGGAAAATACTAGTGGGAAATTCACTTCTAAACTAAGTTCATAGTATTTGAGACCAAATTTAAAGTGAAAAATATTAAGTTTTGGCCAAGTTTTATGATTTTAAGTACTCTAATAGTAATATCCCTATAATAAATATACACAATTCAAGCTGATTCGACCTATTGTGTTTAATTGACATAACATTTCAATTACTAAGTTGAAAAAATTGTCAGGACGCCATTCAATACTTATTTAATAATCGGAAATAATACTTATTAGCACCGTCTAATTATTCAATTATTGCGTGTTTTCTGAATTTTCACTGTTATTCATTGGGTCAAATTTTATATCTTTCGTCTAAACCCATAAGGCCATAACTATTCGCAACTAATTTGATTTGGTACTCCATTTCATGCGGTGAGTGAATAAAATAATAAGAACATCATGAGAGTGCAAAATGATAGTAAGAGATACTCCCGGCCTCCGCCGTTAAGAATTTCGGTTCACTTTTATTATAAATGATAGGTAGACCACACATTCTACTAACTCATTCAACTCACATTTTATAATAAAACTAATATATAAAGTGCGAGTAATATGAGGTGAGATTATTTTTTAAAACATGTGCAAAACTCAAATAGGACTCCTAATGACGGACGAAGAGAATACATGATTACTTATTATTATTATTATTATTATTGTTATTATTATTATTATTATTATTATTATTATTATTATCCCTCCCTTCATTTCCAATTAAACGTCTGTTTTTACCTAGTTAATTTCGAAAAATGTAAAGGAAATTCAGTTGAAAAAATTAGTGGAATGAGTCTCACTTTATTTGTATACATAGTTAGTGAAATGCATGAGCTACTTATTATTTATAGTAAAAGCGAAAGTGGACATTTAACGAGGGACGGACATAAATAAAAAAGTGGACATAGAGAACGGAGGGAGTGTTAATTAATAACTTTGTACTATTAAGGATAGCTAGATGATAGTTATGGAGCTAATTATGAAATTTTTTATATTTGATATGAGTAAATTGCAATTCGAATTTAATAATATCTTAATTACATTTAACTTACATTAGTACTAGTTTGGACCATGTGGAGGCCGTTGGACTGCATCTCAACTTCTACTATATCCCAACTACCATGCAAACTAATCTGATGGTAGTCACGGCACATTTTTTTATTCTTTAGGTATTTTCCAATCATATAATACTTTATAATAATAATAATAATAATAATAATAATAATAATAATAATAATAATAATATCATACACATATAATTCTAACATGTTTTCAAAGTTTTCTGCATGGCCTTTAGACTTGGCCTGCCCGACATTTAATCAAGGATCATGGAAGAAATTCTAAAATAATGAAACACCTCAATAATATATGTGTGTGTATGAGTAATTGAGCATAATAAAATATTATTGAAGAACACATTCACATTAGTCGTTTTAGGATTTTTTTTTTCACGTGTACACATATACATATCAATGAAAAGACTAATAAACAAATTGATAAGCAAAATAATATTGTACAAGTAGTTAATCGAAAATTATACGAAAAACAATTCTTATCTTTTACTTTATCAATCGGGCATTTAAACCCGTGTCATTGAAAAGTTTTTATTTTTCAAGGACGAAAAATATGTCCTTAATGTTATAGTTGGTGTAACTTGGTTTATACTAACATTTACTACTACTATATTAAAAAAGCAAATAGATATTGAACATTCACAGGATAAGGACTCCATAATCCATATACATGATGGGCGCAAATTTAAGGTATTGTTTGATTTGCAACTTTTTATTTTTTATTCGAAATGTCCAAACTAATTGTAAAGTCAAGATATATATGTGATCAGTTCATAATTCAATATATATCATATGTTCTTGATTGGTGATCTTGTTGTTCTTTTTTGTTGGATTGAAACTTGTATTGCACGATTGCTCATCGCTATTTGAGGTTTTAGCCTTTTTATTATTCAATAAAAAAAAATATAAAAAGATTATATATAGCTAAAGCTAGACTAAAATCTGGAATACTGATATTATATTGTGAACTTAATAAAACATGGATGGATCGGGGAAAAGTCATGAACTTTTATCTTATAGCTAATTTTCCTTGCAAAATCCTTATAATCATATATTTTAAATATTATAACATGTCAAAGTGTGTCTAACAAAAAATCTAAAAAAAGTCTTTATGGTATGGA
>NW_025952762.1:0-1013 GCF_023119035.1 Salvia hispanica | reverse complement strand
GGTCTTCTAGAAAAATTTAGGGGTTTTTTAATTTTATGATCCCACAAAAGGAACTAATTTTTGGGACGAGAAATATAGTATTCCTTGAGGATGTTGAGTTTGGGGGGAAGAATGTGTTAAGAAACATTACTTTTGAGGAGGAGTCTGTATAGACACCTACTACTGCTTCTGACAATGATCAGGTATCAATTACTATCATTGAAGAAGAAGCATATTAAGAACCTCAAGATGATATTGTTGTAAACATTCAATCTCATGAGGATGATATAATTTAAAGTCAATCTCAACAACCTCAATTAAGACTCTCGTCAATGGTACCACAAATTTTAGAAAGTAGTTCTTTCATTTGGATTCAGAAAGAATGCTATTGATGGTTGTGTGTATCACAAGTTCAGTGGGAGCAAATGCATCTTCTTTTGTATTTGGAATCGAAAGAAATAACTTTCGATAATGATATGTTGCACTAACACCAAGAATTTTCTCTCGAAGAAATTTGATATGAAAGATCTTGGGGAAGCCTCTTTTGTATTTGGAATCGAAATAAATAATTTTCGATTGTCACAGAAGGGATATAGTGAAAAGGTGCCTAAAGTATTTGAGATGCATAATTGCAAGTAAAGAAATACCCCTATGACTAAAGGAGACAAACCTAGTCTCATTCAGTGCCCTAAGATAAATCTTGAGATTTAGAAAATGCAGAAGGTTCCATATGCTTCGGTGATTGGGAGCCTAATGTTTGATCAAGTGTGTATTAGACCCAATTTGGTTTTAATTGTTTATATGTTGGGCAGATATTTCAATAACCCGATATGGATCATTAGGAAGCAGCAAAACGGGTTATGAAATATTTATAGAGAACTAAGCATTACATGCTCGCATACAGAAAATCAGATCATTTGGAGAGATCTTTAGGCTTTTGATTCTGATTTTATTAGATGCCAATACAGTAAAGGATCCATTTTAGGTTACGTGTGTCTGTTGGCTGTAGAGCCATTTCGTGGAGAAGTGCTGAG
>NW_025952761.1:0-5000 GCF_023119035.1 Salvia hispanica | reverse complement strand
CGCCATCCTCTCCAACTACTGCCGCGGGAGAAGAATCCAAAGGCGCGGCCAAACGAGCCGCGCCGTGGACGTGGAGGTGGGAGAGGGCGGCGTCCAAGAGCCGTGGTTCGTGGCGACGAACCGAGGGCTGGACGAGGCGCTGGTGAGGTCGATGGCGACGTTCAAGTACCGGAGAAGGGAAAGGCTGGTGGAAGGCACGGAGTGCTCGGTGTGTTTAAGTGAGTTTGTGGAAGAGGAGAGGCTTAAGCTTCTCCCCAAATGTAGTCACGCATTTCACGTGACATGCATCGACACGTGGCTCAAATGCCACTCCAACTGCCCGCTTTGCCGAGCCAATGTGGCGGGCCCGGCCTCATCGCCTCCTCCCCCTCCTTCTCTGCCTTCGCTATCGCCAAAGGTGCGGGGAATGTGGAGTTGGCACTGGAGATCAACGAGAGGGCGCGAAAACGGATGGAAGGGTTAGAAGATCGGTGTCCATGGATTCGGTTTTCGAACGGCGTTTGATGATAGATGATCCAGTAGTGCAAGTAGATGTAGTGAGATGAAGAGATCACATTCAAGTGGAAGGTGGTTCGTCTCTAAAAGGGAAAATCAACCCAAAACTATATTTTTCTTGGAATGTTTTTAGCGGTAAGATTTGTATGTTGAATGGGGGTAGATTGTGTGAAAAGATCACAAAAAAGTAAGGTAAATTTTTTCGGATAATTTGGGGGATATTTCAGAGTCCATTAAATATTGACTCATAATATGGCTAGCCATAAAAGGGGATTCTAGTAAATAGGGATATTAGGATATAACAATTTAATTATCTTATTTATTGTTAACTAAGTTTACATTATTCCCTTTTTAACTACACATTCTTTAATGGAATAGATTAAAATTAATCTCCTTTCGGAAATTTTTCCATTTTTGTTTTAAAAAGAAAAGGTTGCCGTAAAATTTATGAATGAGGTCCAACTTTTTTATATTAGTTTTAGTAATAAAATGTAAAGGGAAAGAAGTTTTGAAAAAGGGATCCTTTTAAAAAAAAAAAAAAGAAAAAGGAAAACTTTTAGGAATAAAAGACAAACTAACAACTTTTCCCAAAAGTAAAAAAAACTACCCAACTCATAAATTTTTACCTATAAATAAGTGTGGTTTACAGCCCCAATATTTAATTTATTTATTTATTTGGGCTAAGACAGATGTTTTTCTTAACATCGAGTTTTGAAATACGAGAAGGATCCACATTAAGAAACAATTTCTATACCAACACTGCGTGAATAAGTTAAAAAAAAAAACAGGGGTATAAATAAAAAAGTAGACTTTAGATATTTCCCAATAGAGATAGCAACCATTAAAACTAGTTCATATTCACACAAGAAAAAATTGAAAATATCATTGTTTATGTTTTTAACCCCCATTCACCAAACAAAAAAATTACACTTAATTTGTAATGAATGTTCAATACTATTTTTCTTTAATTTACATGTTTAGAAGCTCAACCCTATTTTTTATTTTTTACTAATTTTATGGTTGCGAATCAGTTGTTAACTTTTGATGTCATACAAAATGGATACGAAAAGGAGAAATGACGGGAAAACGTGTGACTTTTACAATTAGGGGGATATACATTTAAATAAATAAAATTTCAAAAAACAAAATTAAATATATACGTTTAGTAATTCCCAAATTAATTATTTAAAAATTTAAGCCCAACTTAATCTTTTGTCGAAATCATATTTTATTCAAGCCCAATTCCAGGGGAAAAAACAAGTTTATTTCATTTATTTTTTAAACATCTTTTACTCAACTCATTTTTCACTCTAAAAGCCTCTGTTTTTTTTCAGTAACATTTTGACTTCTACTCTTTTTAAAAACTAGTTCTTCGGGCATTTTATTTTTTCCTTTCATTTGGGTTCTGCATTTTTTTGCATTTTAAAACTTACTCTTTTAAGGAATAAAAATTGGGCGGGAAATTTCTAGCATTTAAAAAAATTAGAAATAACTACCTAGGATGTAAAAGAAAGCATTTTTGCGGAGAGAAATAATTTAATCTTTTTTTGTTTTAGAATTTTTGAAAATTGATGGGATAATTAAAACACAAATTAGCCCTTTGCATTAAAAGGTGTCATTAGCCTTTTTTTTGAATTACCTGTATATCTCCCTTTAATTTAAAAAAAAAGACACTCTTTTTTTTTTTCCAAAAATAGACCTTTTAAAAAATATTGATTCCCCATTCCCCAAAAACAACTTCTTTTTTATTTTTTCCCCAGCCTTCTTTATCAATTCTAAAAAAAAACTTTTAATTTTAAAAGTTTTATTTTTTATTAAAAAATTACCAATATTTAAAACGATTAATATAATATCTTGACGAAACACCTATACGTATACCTCACCTGATGATACATACACGAAACCAATTTAAAGAGTTTATATCACGAAACCAAATTAAAAAGTTTTCTGAGGATCATTTGAAAGTTTAATACTAAAAATGGTACTACAAATATAGGAAAATTAACACATTATTACCTTACATTCCATATAAGTAATTTATTTGCACTTTCACATCCACCACTAATCGTAAAAAGTTATCTAGCTCTAGCTAGACACTTGGTGAGAATAGGACATTTTAGTTTGATGTTACGCCGCATCACTAATTTAAAATTTGAAAAAATATTAAAGGATAGATAAATGATGCTTTATCTTATGATTATCCAACCTTAAAGAAAGAAAAACAATATCCAAGTCCAATAATATTCGAGTGTGAAAATAATCAGGTGCAGCGGCACACCATAAACCCCACCGTTGCAAGTTTCCAATAGGTCTCTATCTTGTTCCCGCAAAATGACACTATTCTTAATTTGGGATACATATAAAAAACAAAAATGGAGGCCAAAATTCAATGCAAATGGCATTTTACCCATATAATAAAACAATGAAGATATTGAGCATACATACATAACATGATAACACTATAATCTAGAGGCTCAATTTCCTAGCTTGCCTGGCATATGGATTATTCAGGATAGCGATCCCTCACCTCTCCTACTCTCCAAAATCTTAGCTTATCTTTACCTTCTAGATTTACTACTACTATATTTACGTATACATTGGAGTACAATAATTTTGTGTGTGTGTGTGTGTGTGAATGGACCGCACAATATAAGTAAAATTTTCTAAAATTTAAAATTTACTCCTAATAAATATGTACAACCTAATGATCGTATCACTTTGTCTAGGCTCTCTACTCATTGCATTCATACTTATATGCAAACTTTTTTCTCTTATTTATAGGACTTATCTTGTTTTGAAATGCCAAGGATAGAAAGAACCTTCAGTACTCAAAGAATTCGCTAGTAGGAGTATATGTTATAGATAGATTTTGGCATCATCAAAATTGAGGAAATAGTTGGGAAATTTAAAACAGCTTGGATTAGATACCAAAACCACAATGATCCTCCTATACATTGTGTAACTTAATATTGATCCAGGGAGAAATTTACTAGTTATTGGTTTGCCAACATTATTTCAATTGCAAATTTATCGTCGACTTACTAATCCGAAGCTACTACAAGAAACACGAAATTTATGGTACAAGAAACACAGACTCAACATCCAATAAATCGAATTACAAGGTTGCAGTGCTGCAATAATGTGATAGCTCGTTTATTTTTCTTTTTATTAAAGTATTTACATCTGCAAAATACATGGTATCATGACCAGCTAGCCACTAGAGAAAGTCCAGGATCAAGATTCAACAATTTTGCAAAATAAGTAGTACTACCAAAGTGCAAAAACTGAAAAGGTCGATGAAAAATACTGAAACAAAAAAAAAATTAGATTGGTAAAAATTAATGACCAAAAGTAGAGTGAATTATTTTGCAATTAAATCCTAAATTAAACACAATGAACGTGAAAAAGGTTCAATAATTTTTACTGATAAATATATATATTAACCCTAGGTGTGACAACCTAGGATAGCTTCCTCCTCAATTATTCTCAGCATGTGGTGAACTGCCCCGGCTATGTCGTCTGCTGAATTGAGTTGGCAACCCTCTTCCACCTATATAAAGAAACAACCATGCAAAGTTATTTTTTCATTAATTGTTCATCCCCAAATATACGTCAAAAAGTTCACTAAATCTATGTGTAAAGACAACATCAATCTACTTATGTCTAGAAAATCACCCATTAAAGTAAAGGGGCAAAAATAATCACATTTCACATCAATTCCCAAATTGCCCTCAAGAAAAAGTACTATTTACACACAGTAGAATCTTTTGCACAGTGCACATAGTTTGATGTGGAAGTAGGTGCAGGCTGTGTGCCAAAAAGTAGATTCTTTTGCATGCTGAGGTCATTTTCGACAGTCCTAGTTTTGTTACCATCAAATAAACCGTGCCAATGTATAAGACCAAAAATGCTGAAATGTAACGATATAAGTTAGGGACCAAAAATTTTAATAATTGGTGTGGTATGTGACATTCCTAATTAATGGATCTAGAGACCAACATTATTTTGTTGGGTGATTTTAGCTAGGTAGAGACAAAATAAATCTCGAACGAGTGAGTGAACCACGTTCGAGATAATAAGTTTATCCGGTGCACGTCCACACGTACCTTAGCGCTGATGGAGTAGAGCACGAGCGAGTCGAGTGTGGTGACATTGAGGTGGAGGATTGTGAGGAAGACGGATTGGAAGGCGGCGACCATCTTGGAGAGCTGGCGGACGCGCCTGCGCGATAGGACTCGGACGTTGGCGTGCGTCTCGATTAGGGTGACCTCAATGTCCGCAATGGCTGCCTTGCTTTGTGATGTGTATTTGTTGCCTAGTTGGCTTTCCGAGCAGCTGAATTGTGGGTATGCAAAGAATTGACCAAATGGGCTGCCTATTTTTGGCTTTTGATCACTTTCATCATTTGTTGTCACATTTCCATGCTCCAATAATGCAAATTTCTTTGCTTCTAGTGACTGCAGAATGTGCTCTAGCTCTTTCACAAATTCTATTGCACCACCAAC
>NW_025952760.1:0-9000 GCF_023119035.1 Salvia hispanica | reverse complement strand
TTTACCTGTTGTGGTGAAAGGGACCAAAAGGAGGGATGGAGTGCTCCTGATCTTAGCTCGCTCACTGCCCTCTTTTTCCAGAAATTTCACTCTCTAATTTTCTCAAAGAAATTTGCTGGATTTGTTGTGTGTGTGAAGGAGTTCATAGGCGGTGTGGAGGGGATTTTATAGGCTGATTGTGGTGTACTATGGGGAATTAAATGGGGCTGTTGTATCACCTGTTGTTATGCTGCAGAAAATCCCACTTTAATGATCCCATTGCCCCTCCTTCTTGGCTGCAAATTTGGCATTATATGGGTACTTAGTACTAGTTATTAATTGGGATTGTTTGATTGCAGAGAGGCAGGGGATGTTGTGCCAAGGGGCTGCATTATGAAGGGTTTGCATGTGACGCCCCGGAAATTTCGATCCTTTCTTTCGAGATAAATCAGATTTAGTAGCTTAATTAATTTTTCTCTTAGAAGTTGTGTAATCGTGCTTTTCCTCGTTGTATTCGACTTTGGAGTAAATTAAGTATGTTTCGTGAAAGGAATAAAGTGCAAGGAAATTTTGTGTTCAAGAATAAAAGTGGAGGAAATACTTTCACTAGAGAAATGTGAAAATGTTTGGAGAAATAGAAATGCATGAGAATAAAGTATTTAAGTATATACATCTTTATTTGGTACAAGAATGAATGTGACGCCCCGGAAATTTCGATCCTTTCTTTCGAGATAAATCATGCTTTTCCTCGTTGTATTCGACTTTGGAGTAAATTAAGTATGTTTCGTGAAAGGAATAAAGTGCAAGGAAATTTTGTGTTCAAGAATAAAAGTGGAGGAAATACTTTCACTAGAGAAATGTGAAAATGTTTGGAGAAATAGAAATGCATGAGAATAAAGTATTTAAGTATATACATCTTTATTTGGTACAAGAATGATTAATGACAAGCTACTACTATCCTAATGGTCTCAAGACCTAAGACTTTGGCTCCAAGCTAGAAGTAAGAATGAGAATGCAAGCATAGTGGGGATAGGATCTCTTCTTCTTCTTCCCCCATCCTTCTCGATTTTTGCTTCCCTCCACAAGCTCCAAGAATGCCTCCATGTACCTACAAAGTTTACACCAAATTGGGGTTAGAAGATGACTCACAAGTAAAGAGAGAGGGAAGCACAAGCTAAATAAAGAGATGGAGCATTTAGTGATAATGTAGCTAAGTAAGCTACAAAGTATAGCATGAGGTAAGAAAATCTTGATCACCATCTCCTCTAACATCAAAAGGGAGTCGAGACAAAGGGGCATTGGAGAGCGAGCTCCTACACAAGCCCAAAAATAGAGGATGAGACAAACTCTCATCTCCCCGTCGATCGAGGCCGAGAAATCAGCCAAGAGAATCAGCCACAATCACCAAAACGGCAAGAATCTCACAATCATCAAGCTCGAAAGTAAGAGAGCTAACAAGCCCAAAATAGGAGTCTTTGACTCCAAGTCTCAAGCCTAGCTTTCAATAGCTTAGCACCATATAAGCAACCTCTCCTCACCTCCTCCACCACCACATTCCATCACCACAAATTCTGCAACACCAAACGCGAAGAGCAGCGAGGGAGGAGGGAGAGGGCAGCGAGTGGTGACGGCAAGGACAGCCACCACCGATACAAGTTCAACAAGTGAGGTAAACAACCTCAACACCCATCTCCATCGCATCATGTAGAACAACGAATAGCTAGAAACAAGAACTTAGATTTTTCATAGGATCCTCACAGCAAGGATAAAACAATAGCAATCATGTAACACTAAGTTGAAGCTCAAGAGCTTAGAGCTATGCAAATTAGAGATAGCCGCATGATACCCCCTCCCTAAGATTTCAGTGGCATGGTATCATAAGCAAGAACTTAGCAAGGTTTCACTTTGAGCAATATATCACCATAAGCCACACAAGACTCCAATAGAGAATTTCCTTTCCAAGAATAAGCTACTGCCATAACTCGAGAAAAAAAGAGTAAGGGGTAGGGGGAGGAGACTTAGCTTAAGCGGAGGGGCTGCCGGGCGACGGCGAGTGTCGACGGAGCCGAAGAACTTCCGCAGAGAAGCTGCGGATCACGACGGCAGCAGAGGCGAGGCTGCCGGGCGACGGAAGAGCGTCGACGGAGTCCGAAAACCTCCGCGGAGCAGCTGCAGGTCGCGGCTGAGGGAGGGAGAAGGAGGCGATGCCTCCTCTCTGCCGCTAGGTTCGCCGAGGACGCCGGCGCTGGACGAAGAGCGCTCGTCGGAGAACGCCGAGGCGAATTCACCGGCGACGCAGAGGAGGCGCCGACACAGAGCAGCACCCGGCGAGGCGGCGAGTTACGGAGGCACGGAGTTGAGGCGACGCCTCCTCTCCACTGCTGACGTCGCCGAGAGGGAAGAGAACTCGCCGGAGGGCGTTCGCTGGAGAAGGAGAACTCGATGGAGGAAGGAGTACGCGCCGACGGGACTCTGAAATCCCGTCGAGCTAGAGGCGATTTCGCCGAAGGAAAGGAGACGAGGTGCGAATTCGAGAGAGGAGGCGGAGCCGGTGTAGTTCCGGCGACGCAGAGAGGCGGTGAATCGCCGGAGAGACGACGATTTCGCCGGAGAATGGAGTAGGAGGCGCAGCCTCTGGTTCTTTGAATTAGGGATTTTGGAGAAATGAAGTGAAATTGGAATTGTGAAGAAGAGAGAGAGAGATGTGTCGATGGGAGAGGGAGCATAGCATTGGGCTGATTTTAATTAAGAATTGGGCCAAGGAATTTATGTTGATTTGGGCCTTAGTAAATAAAAGGAGAAAGGTGGGCCACTGTCTGTTTAATTGTTGGGCTAGAAATATTAAAAGAAAGAGGAGCTTGGACCAATTTTAAGTGGCAGCTGGGCCGAGATTAAATAGTGGGCCGATAATTATTATTCAGGTGGAATTAAATTAAGGACTGGAGTTGGAGCTCAATTAATTAATTCCCGAATAATTGCTATGTTCCCGAAAGTGGAAAATATCGAGTTGGACCCCGAAAGTTGATAAGTTAATTTCTGAATAATTTTATTTAGATTCCGGGAAAATAAAGTAGTAAAGTGGGAGACGCGAAAGCCGACCGGCGTCGCCCCGCGACGCCATGGGCGGCCTTAAGAAAAATCCGAAGAAAAGGATTTAAGAAGAGACTTTCCAAGAATTCCTATTCTTGTTAATAAGTGCCCGAATATTTAAGTTAGAGAAAACAGAATTTCTCCAAGTTAATAAAGAGAATAAATAAACTCTGCAGAGTAGTAAAGCCGAGGTAGGATTAAGAAAAATCCTATAGGCCGAGACTGAGATGTAGGTGCTATCCAATAGGATGCATGCATTCTTTCTAAAGAGAAATAATTCAAGTATTAATTAGCGTGCTACGCTATTTATTTTCAAGGGATAAATTGCTCAAGGGCGAGTGAAGCCAAAGCGAGTAATTGAGTTGAGACATAAGCATATCAGGTGGGCTTTCTTTTAATATCCAGCACTATAGTGTGGATATAAAGCAAATACTTTTGAAGTTATGAAAAATCATTTTCTCAAAATGAAGCAGTGATTATTTTAAAGTTGTTGTCATGCCATAAAATGTTTGTTTTGAGGCCTATCTGTTGGGGTTGTAGCCCGTGGGTTTTGGCGATGCCAGCCCGAGTTTAAAGAATTCGGTTCCCAATAGGACCGCAAATCCTGTTCGGAATAATGTGCACGAGAGCCGTGAGCCATCAGCTGTTGGCCGGCGATGTGTCCGCTGAAGGTGGCCACCTTCACGGTACACGATTATCAGATAAGGCGAGGATCCAAAAGAACTTAGACTGCAGTCGGACTTTTAAGATCACAGAGAATTTAGTATGCTCGGGCCTTTTAAGAAAAACCCCCGTGCGATACTGTGGATGGATGACAACTATATATTGTATGTTTTGTTTTCGGCATGTGTCCACTGAGTACTCCTGTACTCAGCCCTGCATGTATTTATAAATGTGCAGGTTGAACGTCAAGAGGAGGGAGAAATGACCGGAGTCGATGCTACTAAATAATTAAGTGGATCTCTTCACGATTCGTGTCTTCATACACGAAGTCGTCTAGTATGGACTTATTCCGCTGCTCTTTTGTGAAGTGAGACATCTTAGAATCTCACCTTCGAACTCTGATTTATTGATGTAATATTCATTCTAGTTCTAAGACCATGAAATGGTACATTTAGCTTCTATTCTATGAAGTGTTCGATTTGGCCTTCGAGTATATTCACAAGTTCTTTCCCCCTTTCTTTCCCCGCTTCTTTAATCCCCCATTAGTCGCGATTTACCCGCTTTCGCTATCCTTAGCAAAATGCGGTCGTGACAGAGTGGTATCAGAGCACTCAGTTTCTTTCTTGCTCTGAGATCCAAACTTTCTTCAGTCAAGATCTAGACTTGTTCACTAGATCATTCCAAGAAATCGACTCGATCATCTCCATGACGTTCAACCAAGTTGGAAGTAAAGAAGTGGAATTTTGAGATAACCGAGGCAAGTGTGACCAGAGATAATCCCAGTCGAGAATGAAAGAACATAGTGTGAAAAAGAGTTTCCTTGAAGAATGTAGCTCGAGATGAGACTACAAAGGATGAACTATAAATCCTATAATTGCTTTCCTAAGCAACAATTTTGAGACGATGCTAGACAGAGTTAGGCACGAAAGCGTGATCCGCGGTGACACGACTTTTTGCGCGAGAAGAGCCGACGCCCAGTGCACGAGAGCACAAGAGGGGCAAATGTTGAAAAGGAAAATGAGGAACGATGCTATAAGGGAATAGCACAAGATAGATCCTCGCGGTGGCTATGCCACTCGATTTGATCCGAAAGAGAGTATCGATTCCATCACGTTTCGCGAGAACCTTTAGAAACGTTAGATTTGAGGTGTGAACTTAGTTGTTGACGTTAGATCACACAGTATAGTGGCTCTAGTTGAGGATTCCTTTGCCTTAGACTCTCATGCATCGCTTTTACGCTACGTTTTTCTTTGAGTACCTCCTTCTGACTCGAGCCGTACCCTTTGTGTAGATGGAGGGACGTGATCCCACTAGACCCCCGTTGAGTATTTATGAGAGTTGCGCAGAGTACGCGCTCCGCGAGTTCAGAGCTTATCGACCGTACGTAGGGGAGAGCATAGTACCGATCGTGAGCAGGTTTTACCAGCTGTGGGAGAGGACCCACCAGTACGGCGGCGCTACTGAGCTCGATGGCATCCACCAGCTGATCTCCGTACTCCCCGAGGAGTGGGGAGCATGGGCCGAGTGGCTGTCCAGCAGCTATATCTATAGGAGGATCGACACCCAGGAGGAGGTGGGGGATTTTCGTGGCTTCGTGTCTTTCGTTTTCCTACATTCCGTACACTACCCAGAGGTTCCGCCTATTGCGGAAGGTGACCTACCGCCACCCCCACTTCAGTGGCGCTCGTCGATCCGTCCCGAGGACGGCACACGGGGAGTTCACGACCACGAGGCAGGGTCGTCCCGGCAGACTGTTACAGATCTACCCCCAGGTACCAGCCGAGAGCCAGTGATGCGTCGGCTCGATGGCGCAGGGTATGACCCCGAGGGGCGGGGCAAGGCCCCGATGGTTGCTATGGATGAGGAGGAGGACCTAGGGGAGCCATGGATGGACCGTGCGGTGGTAGCACAGGAGAGAGCCCCCGAGAGGGAGGGGCAGAGGCTAGAGGTGCACGTGCCACTACGGGCCCACGTCTGGGATGAGGACTTTCACGCCGAGCTGCGGCGACAGTCAGAGGAGTGGGAGGCTTGGCTGCAAGCCCTCCGAGTTGAGATGGACCTAGATGAGGCTCTGTTCCCAGAGGTGCCCCAGCCTGCACACGAGGATCTACCGGGAGCAGTGGCAGATGATCCCATTCTGGTCGAGGACAGTGATGATGACTTTGAGGGGAGCTCGGGAGTGAGCTCGGAGGGATCAGACGATGAGCAGTAGAGAGGTTGTACCATTAGAAACGTCCTAGTATGATGGCGTTCTGATGTAGTTGTTCTTTTCTTTTAGGACTTTCAGTAGATCACGTTTTGTTAGCACATAAGACCCGGGATGTTAGGAGGGCAGTGGCTAAGTACTTTAGTGATGTTCCGCAGTATCGGGGCTTCACAATACGTACTTGGGTGTACGTTTTAGGATTCATCTTTTGTAAAAAGTCCTTTCGAGGCAGACTCTTTTATCCCTTTGACGATGTACTGATCTGATGGTTTTTATGGAAAATCAGTTATCTTGGAAAAGTTGTGTTCGCTTCTATGATTCAGTTGTTATGTTTTGCCCTCAAAATTTTGATAGTACTTAACGAGTAATTGCACGAACAATTAGGATGCCTCCAAGGAGAGCTGATGGGCCACGAGGCCGAGGACGTGGGAGAGGCCGAGGTCGAGGCCGAAGAGAACTCCCTATCTTGGAGGAGGAAGTACAAGGAGATTGGTATGAAGTAACACCACCCCCATCACCTGTTCCACCGCCTTCACCACCTCCACCACCACCCCAGCCACAGGACCGTAGGGTCGAAGAGATGTTTCTGAGACAGAATCCACCAGTGTTCAATGGGTTAGGAGACCCAACTGTTGCTGAAACTTGGATACGCGCACTGGAGCGCATATTCAACTTTCTGCACTGCACAGACCAAGAGCGTCTGTCTTGCGTGACGTTTCAACTGATTGGACCTGCTGACTTCTGGTGGGAAGCAAGGAAGAAGACCATGACTCCGGAGCAGCTCAGGGAGATGACTTGGGAGGAATTTAAAGCTGAGGTCTATGGCAAGTACATCCCTAAGAGCTACCGGAAGAAGAAGGAGGTAGAATTCTACCATCTGAAACAAGGACGGATGTCAGTGACTGATTATGATCGTATGTTCTGTGAGATGGCTCGGTACGCACCAGATCAGGTGGACACCGACCAAAAGATGGCCGAGAAATTCTGTACCGGTCTGAGGTACGAGATAAGGATGACTCTGGCCAGTCATGAAGGACTGTCCTACACTGAAGCTCTAGGACGAGCACTGGACATTGAGGCAGCTATGCCGGGAGAGAAAACCGGGTCAGCTGTGAATCATGCTCCACCCCCAGCTCAGTCCCAAGCATTCAGGGACAAGAGGAAATGGGAAGGACCGCAGGCCCAATCTGAGCCTAAGCGGGGAGGATATGGACCAAGCAAGCCACAAGGTGGCGGATATCAAACTACCCCTGGATCATTCAAGGGGAATACCCCAAAGTCCAACTTATGCCCCAAATGCAACAGACTGCACAGCGGCATCTGCAAGTCAGGGACTGATGGTTGCTTCAACTGCGGGAAGACTGGGCACTTTGCCAAATACTGCCCAAACAAGACTTCAGGGACGGGAGCAAAATCTCACCCGTCAGCTCAGCGCCCACAACTGCGCGCAATGAATGTTCAACCTGGAGCAAATCCACAGCAGGCGCCAAAGAATCAGCAGCAGAGGCCAAAACTCCCATCACAGGCTCGAGCTTATGCAATGAGGCAGAAGCAGCCAGAGGTGAACCAGGGAAACTTGGCAGGCATGGGTAAGCTCTTCAATACCCCTGTTATGCTTCTGTTTGATACTGGTGCTTCGCATTCGTTTATTTCTGCAAATTGCGTGACTACTTTGAAACTCGCTACTAAGGAGTCAGAACATAGAATGGAAGTAGTTTCCCCAGTAGGAGGTGTATAGAGATTTCTCGTACTTGCTCGAACTTAGAGATCACTCTGGGCGAACTTAAGATTGTAGCGAACAACTTGAGTGTTATGATCATGTGGGATGTGGACATAATACTAGGAATGGACTGGCTGGCTGAAAACCATGCCACGATCCTTTGCAAAGAGAGGCAAATTTCTTTTGGAAACCCCGAAGGTGAAGCTACCCGCTTTCACGGAATTTCTTTAGGAACGCGAAAATCTGTAATCTCGATGTTGCAAGCCAACAAGCTGATGGGGAAAGGATGCCCCGCATACCTTGTCTACTTGAACAAAGAGGAGAAAGACGAAAGGAAATTGGAAGAGGTCGACATCGCTCGCGAATTTCCGGATGTGTTTCCTGACACACTACCGGGTTTGCCGCCAGACAGGCAAGTGGAGTTCACTATAGATCTAGAACCAGGATCTGCTCCAGTATCAAAGGCACCATACCGAATGGCCCCAAAGGAACTAGATGAACTGAAGGTACAGCTGCAAGAACTCCTGGACCTGGGATTCATCAGACCCAGCGTCTCGCCATGGGGAGCACCTGTACTGTTCGTCAAGAAGAAAGACGGGACCATGAGGATGTGTGTGGACTACCGAGAGCTTAACAAGCTGATTCTCAAGAATAAGTATCCCTTACCCAGGATCGACGATTTGTTTGACCAGCTCAAAGGAGCTAGCGTATTTTCTAAGATGGATCTGAAGTCGGGATACCACCAGCTGAAGATTAAACCAGCGGACGTGCCCAAGACGGCCTTCCGAACCAGATATGGTCACTATGAGTTTACGGTGGTGCCGTTTGGACTAACGAATGCACCGGCGGTGTTCATGGACCTGATGAACCGCGTTTTCCACCCTTACCTCGACAAGTTTATCCTAGTCTTTATCGACGATGTGTTGATATACTCTAAGAATAGGAAGGAACATGAGGAGCATTTAAGGACTGCTCTAGAGACGCTTCGGGCGGAGAAGTTGTATGCCAAATTCAGCAAGTGCGAATTCTGGCTCAATGAGGTGAATTTTCTTGGACATATTGTGACAGCGGAAGGGATCCGAGTGGACCCTGCAAAAGTGGAGGCGGTACGAAATTGGAAGGTACCAACTACGCCCAACGAGATCCGAAGTTTCTTAGGACTGGCCGGCTACTATAGAAGATTCATTGAAGGATTCTCGAAGATTGCACGGCCGATGACTCAGCAACTCAAGAAGGGAACCAAAGTCTCATGGTCTCCTGAGTGCGAGGCGAGTTTTCAGCTGTTAAAGGAGAAGTTGACCAGCGCACCCGTACTAGCAGTCCCAGAGCCAGGGACGGACTA
>NW_025952759.1:0-3000 GCF_023119035.1 Salvia hispanica | reverse complement strand
ATCTTGCATCTTGTCATAAAAAAATCTCAAATTTAATGGTGTAGTCTACTGTTTTAGGAACCATATTTTTCGATATGGAAAATGTAACTAATGCACACCTTTGCTCTAAATAAAAACATTACAAGATGAATTTGTTGTTTGAATGATGCAAACAGATGAGTGTGTTGGACTGGATGAAGAGGAATGGACCTCTGAGATCGTCGCATCACAAGACTATGATTTCATGTACGTCTCAGATGTTGTAAGGGCATCCCGTTATCTACCACAAGAGTCGGACTGCTTCCTGTTGCTAGAGAACCAACAGTATCTCAAAGGAAAGGACACAGGCAAAGTGTCGAGGCTGCAGAGGAAGCTCATCTTCGATACTGTGCACGAGATCCTCGATAGGAATAGGCGGTTGCCGCCGTGGAAGGTGCCCTCATCTGCGTCTTTGGACAAGGTGTGGTCGGAATTCCAAAGAGTGAGGGAGAGGGAGAGTGACACAGCTCAGGATCTGTTTGGCACCATTTGTGGCGTACTCAAGAAAGACTTAGCTGGAGACGGGATCTTTGGTTGGGAGGATTGCCCGTTGGAGATGTCCGAGGCCATCTTGGACATCGAACGACTGATATTCAAGGATCTCATCGGTGAGGCCATTCAAGACCTAGCGGCATTAGAGTTGAGTAGCAAGGCAACGTTACCGTCCTTGCCTAGAAGGAAGTTGGTTTTCTCAACTCCTTATTAAGGCATTTATTTTAATTTTATAACCAGTTCTAGTAGTGTATTATGCCCTTTACATTTCACTGTTGAATGTTTGCTTCAGTCTAATTATAAGACAACGATCCTAACACACTTTTGCAACATGCACACTATAACTATGAAAATTACAAGAAAAACAAAAGGTAAAAGAGAAAAAGAGATAAAGGGAGATTGAGAGGGCTTTTCTTTGTGTTGCATTGCATGTGTGGTGTTGGCAAGATTGAAAGAGCTTTTTTCCTTTTTCTTTGTGTTGCATGTAAGGCGTTGGCTGTGAACTTCAGTCTTCAGGACTGAGTATGATTTTGTGTGGTGTTGCCTTTAATTAGTAAATTATTGCAGATTAATTTAAAACAATAGAACATTGTATGGTTATGTGAAACGAATTCAAGCCTCAGTATGGGCCGCAATCCCTACCAGGCTTGTGAATGAGGGGATGGGGTCGGGAGCCGTCCTTGCTAGTTGGCCGGTTTCGTAGGCGAAAAATGTGGCCACACTTTTGTCGCACTATGGAAAGAGGTTGTGACGGAAGATTGATGAGAATGAAGAGAGTTGACTGCAGTCCATGAAATGTTAGTGATTCTCGATTATTATTTATAAAGTAAAATTCGAGTTCGTTGTGGTATGAGTGACATATCTGTTGATAAAATGTTTTGGCAATATGTCCACTAAGTATATCAAATACTCAACCCTGCATATGTTTTCCTTACGCGCAGTTTAAGAATGATGGCACAACGGATGTTGAGATGAGCTTTGATGATTTCCGAGTGCATCTTGTCTCCATACATGAGCTTTACTCTTTGACTCTCGATAGACTATATTTCATTGTCATGTTTCGTTCATTTTATAAGTCTTCCATTGGCGATATGTGTACTCCGACGATACTATGTCATATGTTTGGGTACAAACCCATCCCACATCGGATGAGTGAGGGAAGTTGGATTAGTATATAAGTGCTATCCATCCCTAATTAGTTCGAGGCCTTTTGGGAGTGACCCAAAAATAAATCTGTGCGGGCTTGACCCAAAGCGGACAATATCAAACTAATGTTGCAGTCGACGATCCTAACAAGTGGTATCAGAGCCCAGGTGGCTTTGGGTCGGGCCCTGTGTGACCAAAGGGTCGGGCCTGGATGACCCAGGATCGAGTGGGGCATGGATGACTCTAGTTTGAGTCGGGCCCGTAATGTCTCGATGTATCGACTGTGTGTTCCCGTGGTGGTCTCGGTTTGAGGGAAGGTTTGTTGGGTTACAAACCCATCCCACATCGGATGAGTGAGGGAAGTTGGAAGGTGTATAAAATTCCTGTCCAACCCCAATTAGTTTGAGGCCTTTTGGGAGTGACCCAAAAAGAAAAACGTCGACTGCAACATTAGTTTGATATTGTCCGCTTTGGGTCAAGTCCGCACGGATTTGTTTTTGGATCACTCCCAAAAGGCCTCAAACTAATTGAGGTTGGACAGGAATTATATACACCATCCAACTTCCCTCACTCATCCGATGTGGGATGGGTTTGTAACCCAACAAACCTCCCCTCAAACCGAGACTACATCGGGAACGCAGTCGACACGAACATGGGTCGTTCCAGCCCTGGCCCCTATGTCATCCAGGGCCCGACTCTATCCTGAGTCTTTCAGGGCCCGACCTTATTTGATGCGAAGCATATTTTCTATATTATTCCCCTTAGTGCTTTACATTTTTATGTAATTATGACTCATCAAATTATTGTTTTCATCGATTTTTAGGTTGTAAAAAGCTTATTAGAGCTCACTCAAACATTCCATCGAACATTTGGTGTGCTGTGCAAAAGACAAGTGAAGAATTTTCGTTGAGGCATTTCATCGAACAATTGGTGTGCACTGTGTTTTAACACAACAAATAGCAGCTGCTGAGTCACCTCTCCAGAAACGAACCTCACGACTCAACCACAAACTGAACCGGCTCTCCGCCGATTGGGTGCCCCGACGAACCCGGCGACCCGCGGAAGTGCTTCGCGCAGCAAAGCTCCACCCGCCCGGGTGAGTTTCATACCAACAAATACACCCGCCCGGGCAGCTTCTTCAAGGCGTGAAGAGTCCAGAGAGGGCTGATTTTATGTCACCCGCCCGGATGAATTTTCAGCTTTGAAATATACCCGGCCGGGTAAGATTCGGAAGGCGTGAAGAGTCCAGAGAGGGGTGATTTTATGTCACCCGGCCGGGTGAATTTGTAGTTTCGAAATATACCCGGCCGGGTAGAGCAATTCTAACTGCATCTCTGCAGTTTC
>NW_025952758.1:0-2711 GCF_023119035.1 Salvia hispanica | reverse complement strand
CTAGTTGCTGCTAGGGCTTGTTCTTGTTTTCTTTCATACAAACGTGTGCTCATTCAAAACCGATAGGACTAAATATCCTATCATCTGGTGCTTGCATTGAGCCCTCTTCTCCCGACACTCTACGATGTCTACTTCCGGTACGACGAACGACATGGAGGACCCACCGTCTAAATACACGGTGGAGGAATTGGGTCAGATGATGTTTGACGCAAATATCCGTCACGCCGCTCTAGATAAAAAGTTGATGTCACAGCAATGCGACCTTGAGGGTTTTATGCGCCGTCAAGAAGCGACGAACAGAAAAATAGAGGACAGCCTTGCCCTCTTGCTTGACCCCGGTCACGGTCACCATACCAAACCGCCGGACCGCCCCCCTAACACGACCGCCACTCGTGGCTGGCACCCTCCGCCATCGATCCTTCAGCCGCCACACGGTGTTGTGCCAGAACCCTTAGTGAAGGTCAAGCCAGAACCGCCCCATTTTAACGGGGAAAACGCACCCGATTGGATTCGAAAAAATCCAAAAATATTATAATCACTACTTCACACCGCTGCATGATCGGATCTATCTTACATCCTATCTGTTCGACCACCCGGCTTCGAGTTGGTTGACATATTGGGAGGATAACTGCAGGAACAGAACTTGGGACGAGTTCCTAATAGCGGTCAAGCACCATTTCGACCCCGATATCTACATCGATCACTTGGGAACCCTTGCTACTCTGCGACAGACAGGATCAATTGAAGCCTACCAAACGGCCTTCGAGGACACTATGCAGCGTCTCTCCAACGTATCAGACGATACCCTTATGTCTCTGTTCATCGCTGGCTTGCGAGACCCAATCAAGAAGGACCTGCTAACAAGGCGACCCTCATCCCTGAACGAGGCATTCGCCCTAGCCCAGCAGGTGGCGGCTTGTCAGATTCTCCTGACCGGAGCACCCCCCACACCCAAATCAAGCTTGCAGGACCGTGAGACCCGCCAACGGAACTTCTCTTCGGGACTCTCTACCACGGTGCAACACCGCCAGGGGCAAGCCCCGCCTGGACAGAACCGCCCACCCTACCCGATTATCAAGGTGTCCGCGGCTAAACGGGCAGAGAAACAGAGGAAAAATGAGTGCTATTACTGCCCAGAAAAATACACTCGCGACCATGTGTGTAGTAAGAAGTTCTATGCCTTGATCGGCGAGGATGATGAGGAATTTTTGGATGACCCGAACGAAGAAACCAACACTGATCTGGATGGTGAAAACATGGTAATTACAGGGGATGTGTCGAGCATTCACATGGTCAACCCAAGACTTAAACCTCGTTCAATTCGATTGCTGGGAACAATTAATGGCAAGACGGTGAACGTGCTGATTGATCGCAGCAGCACACATAACTTCATTAAGCCCGCCGTCGCTGAACAGCTAAGTCTCCCTGTGCTTTCGGTTAATCCTTTTCGTGTTTTTGTGGGTAACGGAGCCTCACTCCGTTGTTCGTATGCTTGTGTTCATACCCCTATTGCCTTGCAGGGACACGCTTTTGAAGTTTATCTATATATCCTCCAAGTGGAGGGACCTGACGTCATTTTGGGCGTCCAGTGGCTGCAAGAGCTGGGCGACGTCACTAAGAATTACAAGGAGCTGACTATGCGGTTTGAATTGGGTGACAAACAAATTTTCCTCCAGGGTGAAGGTTCACCACCACGGCAAATATCTTATCATGGGTTATTTTCACTCTTAGCGCATTAGGATGACTGCGACCTATTTGAAGTTGTAGCTGCCGATCAGCCGACACCCGACCCTCCGTCCCCAGATCCCCTTCCGTTCGTTGACCCTGTTCTGGGGGTGGTCCTGGCCAAATTTCAGCCGGTGTTCGCGGTTCCAACGGCCTTACCTCCGGCACGTCGCTGGGACCACCGGATCCATCTGGCTCATCCAAACTGCCCGATCAACGTCCGCCCATACAGGTACCCATACTTCCAGAAGACAGAGATTGAGCGACTAGTTCAGGAGATGCTCGAGCAAAGGGTTATTCAACATAGCACGAGCGCATTCTCCTCCCCCGTCCTGTTGGTCTGTAAGAAAGACGGCACTTTCAGATTTTGTGTCGACTACCACGCGTTGAACGCAGCTACTACACCGGATCATTTCCCGATCCCCACGGCAGATGAATTGTTTGATGAATTACATGCTGCGAGGATATTTACTAAGTTGGATCTGCGGTCCGGTTATCACCAAATACGCATGCAGGTGGATGACATCCACAAAACGACCTTCCGTACTCATGATGGCCACTTTGAGTTCCTCGTCATGCCCTTTGGTTTGACCAACGCTCCCTCAACTTTTCAGGCAGCAATGAATGGTGTTTTTCAGCCGTTCCTACGGAAGTTTGTCATTGTTTTCTTTGACGATATTCTGGTCTACAGCAGCTCTATTCAGGACCACGTGGGACACCTTTCTCAAGTCCTCACTATTCTTGCTGAAAATTGCTTCTATATTAAGTTATCCAAATGCTCTTTTGGAGTCAACACCATCGAATATTTGGGGCATATTATTTCAGCTGGCGAGCTTCGAGCAGATAAAGCCAAGATCGAGGCAATGGTTGCCTGGCCCACCCCCACCACGATCAAGCAACTCCGAGGTTTCCTAGGATTGACGGGCTATTATCGGCGTTTTGTCGAAAATTATGCAATGATTGCGAGCCCACTTACTGAGCTTCTG
>NW_025952757.1:0-10000 GCF_023119035.1 Salvia hispanica | reverse complement strand
AAATTTTCACCACTAATAAATTGCAATATTAACCACTAATAAATTTATGGCCGCTAATTGGTTAATGTCTAGACATTGCTTTATTTTTTTGTCTATAAATAGTGCGTGTTATTTGCATTCTTTTTACTCACTTACTCACTTCCTCATTGCTTGCATAAAAAATTCTTTAGGGTTCTTGCTCTTTTACCAAAAGTAGTATATTTATATTCATCTATTTATTTACTCTTTTTGTTTGATTATTACAAGATTCATATTGTGATATTATTAGAAGAAGAAAATTGAAACCAAGGAATTCACCTTCTTCGAAGACCTACAATCTAGCATAACTCAGTCAATGAAGACAGAGTCAAGGAGGCGGTGGAGATTACTTATGTGAGAGAGAGTGAAAGGCGACGAGCTATTTGAGGATTGGATTGTGTTTTACGTTATGTTAGTTCATATTTAAATTTTATTTTTTGTTAGTTTTGTTTTAATATCTTATGTCTTAGCTATAACAATTCTTTTTTTACCTATTATTATTATCAATCGATTTTGTTGCCAAAAAATTATGTGGAGAAATGGTTCTCCTATAAATTACTATAATTTTTTTATGTAAAGAAATTATTAAATCATCTTAATTTTGCATCTAATTCTTTTATTGTATGAATAGATTTCATGGCCACAAAATATAGTAACCGCATATTAGTGTAGCAAAATAATTAGATTATCTTCCATTTTGGACCAATCAAATTACCACTGTTAATAAACACGTAGTAATAAATTTTGATATAGATCATCATTCATGCTTAAATCGTGAATCATGAATCAATGTTATAAAACTTTTAATATTTAATGATATTAATTTTATTTAATTACTAATTATTTTTATTTTCCTTAACAATTATTATTCGTTGCACTATTTAACATTAAAGCCGTTACAAATAAATAATATATGGATACAATTTAAATCCATGGCTATAAATATACTCCTATCTTTGTTTGCTTGTACGTCACTTACTACCTTCTATTGCTTCACTGAATTTTTTGGAAAAAACAATTTGTTTACTTTGCACACTCTTTTTGTGTGACTATATTTTGTTACTAATATTTGTTGTTTGTGTTTTTATTATTTGAAAAGATGGGGTCGACGCATGACAATGAAAGTGTTGGAGATGATGAACGGAGAAAAGCGGGTGGGTAGAGCTGCATGAGCATAGGCGATTTTGGGAATTCATATTTTTTATTGAAAATTTCATTTGTTGGTTGCATCCTAATCCATTATATTTTAGTAATAGATGATTAACGATCTATTGTTAATCGATTCTCAATTAATAGAATTATTGAATGTTTATTGATCAGTAATTAATGAGATTGATGACCAATTCAAATATAAAATTATAAATATAATATTTTATTTTTAACATTATTTAAAATAACCAACAAGACAATATGAGAAGCTCTTTTGTTTTTTTGTTTTTAATTAATGTGATCTATAAACTCTATAAAATTTTAGATGTGATTTATAAATTCTCTATAATTTTATCTTTTATCATTTCATTTGTTTAAAGTAAATTGGCATTTCCAATTTTGTGTGAAGAAATTTCAATGAGTCGTGCAACGCACGGGGGTGATACTAGTGGTGATTAAAAGGCATGTTGGGTTTGTAATATAGTTGTGGAACGTGACAGTTGAATTTTAAAGAAGTGTTTATGCTTTAAATAGTTGAAATCGATTAATAACCACATTCATGAAAATGTCAATATTATTGAGTTGAGTATCACAATTCACAACAAAGATCAGTGACGTTACATGTGTATGTGTTGAATGAAACTGCGCAATGCACACATTACAAAAAGCAATATTCATAATGATTGGATTGTAAAATGACCACTTTGCCCTTGTAGTTGAAAGTAAGCCATGATTACCGATCGGTTGACCACGAACCGAACTGAACCAGATGTTATATTGTGTGGGTTCGAGAGGATTACTAAATTCAACTGAAATTTTGTAGTCATGGTAACTTGAACTCCTAATCTATTTAATTGAAGCGAAAATGTACTAATTAAATTGAGATTCATATGGAACTCGATACACCGAATTCTAAAACTTCAATCTATTAAGAGCATCTCCAATGGAGGTTAGCCGATCGGCGAGCTTTAGCCGATTCGCGGGCGCTAGCCGATCCGCTGGCCGATGCGCTAGCCTCCATTGGAGGCTTAATTTCGGCTAACTGATTGCATTTTTTTTAATGTATTTTTTAATGCATTTTTTTTTATTTATTGCATTTTTTAATATATTTTTTAATGCATTTTTAATGTATTTTTTTTATGAATTTTTTTTAATTATGTAATTTTTTTTAGGATGTACCTTTTTTTTTAAATTTATATAAAATTATTGCATTTTCCCGTATCTGTGTCGTAAATTTAATTTCATATTTTGTGTGATTGTAATTTATTTATTTTTTATAATTTTGTTGGCCTATGACTAGGCTATTGCTTATCCAGTTTCTTGTCCTGATGATGTGGCACGAGGGGTTTCTTGTCCTGATAATGTGACATGAGGAGTTTTTGACTAGCCTATTGCTGACCTATGGCTGACCTAAAGTCATTGGAGATGCTCTAAGTAGCCAGGTCTATACTACAAACCCACCTCAACGACCCCATATTTTAAAATATAATATCAATAACTAACTTTACATTATCTCCTAATTATAATCAAATAGTAATTCATATACTAATTGCGGAAATGATTCCCTATCATTCATGATTGTTATTTCTTTTGGAAAAAAAACATTATTATTACTCCTATTACTCTGGCAAACAGGCACATGTACTATTATTTTGTGACTTAATTAATTTTGACATCGTAGTCTCTTTGATTAGTATTTAAACTTTAAAGGCCGGCGTTCCTAACCAAGTACTACAAATTTAACATTCGTTCATTAATCTAAGACAAGATTTTGGTGACAAAGTTAAATTAAAAAAACCATCTTTAAGATCAGATCTATCTAAAGACTAGATATGTATGCGAATTATTATTATACAATAATCCTAGTAAGTGGAGTATAATTTAGTACAATATGTATGTGTTCAGAAAGTACAAAAATATATTTATATAATAGTGAAATATCCCTATCCAAGAAACACGAATATATTCATCAGTAAACCAATAAAAAATAGGAGTATATCCTACAGTTGAACAGTTTAGCTCAACAATTGCAATTGGCTCTCTTTAATTCGATAAACTTAAACCCCACTCGTTTTGGGATTAAGGAATGAAATAAACACTTTGCCTACATGGAAAAAGACATGCCATCTTACCTTTTTCTACATGCATTGTAAATTCAAAATTGTGTAATTAGTATATAAAGAATAACTGTGTTTTCATTATGACAAGAAAGTTGAAATAAGTAGTTGCTTATCGTAGTCACTCACATTGTTTGCTACTTTAATGAATATTTTGGCTGAGCTATTTTCCTCCAAAAATTTCTACATTGAAAGTTTAGATCCCTAGTCCCATCATTATTTTAGGGGGTGTGTTCTCAATTTTTTGTCACGTTAGCTGATAGCAACCCTTTATTTCAATTTATACTCTCAAAGGGTCTAATTTTCAATGTAAATGATGTTATATTAACGTAAAATTGATAAGTAAAATAGAAATATAAAAAAATAGTTCAAGTATTAATGATTAAAATTGTGACTAGTTTTATTAAGAGAAACTAATCATAAATAAATAAATAAAGACCAATTTAGTGGACGGACAAAATGTAAAACTAAGACTATATTTGTGGAGGTATAGCTAGTATTACTACTTCTATAGTACTCTCTTCGTTCCATAAAAATAAAAACTTTTTCCTTTATGGTCCGTTCTCTAAAAATAGAAACATTCTAGTTAAGGAAGTTTCTCTCTCTCTAATGAGGTGGGGACTATTTTTCACTAACACACTTTTCTTTCTATATCTTTCTTACTTTACCAAATTTTCATTAAAATCCATGTTGTTTCAAAAATTCATATTTTAAAAGGACAGATGGAGTATATTTTTCAATTCCCACGGTAAGCATGGTGAGTTCTTATATTCGTATTTGGTAAGCGTCCACCAACCTTTTGTGGAATTTTAGTTACTTCGTGTCTACATTTTTATTTTTCATGATGTTATAATCAAATTTAAATAACTTTAGGTAATTAATATAAGACCATGCAGGAGTGCCGTAATGGCCCAAACCAATGAAGAATTTGTATTGGGCTACAATGGGCCTAACTGCGCCGATACTAATGGTTTGGACATCATATCATATTTAATTATAATTAGTTGAATAACCAAATAATTCTATTAGTTTCTTAATTTCAATTGAATTTCGTCCAACGCGCTTCTGACCTTGACTAGATTAGTAGTAAGACTATATTCAAAACCTAAATTTCCCTTTAAATTAGCTAGAGTAAAAAATATCGATGTGATTCGTTAGAATTCGGTACGTAATTAAAGTCGTATTCCTCTTCTCTTCTCTTACGTTACTATGTATTAATTCTCGTGTCGTCTCAAATACTCATATTTTTATAAGGGGGAAGAAGTATAATTACCTTCATTCCATGTACGTTCCATAATAGTAGAGTCATTTCTATTTTTTTTAGTAAAAGTCAATGCATTTATTCTCGCTTACTTCACTATCTTACTTTATATATCTTTTCATCACTCTACCTTTTTCTTTTCCTACTTCGTTCATCCTTTATTTAACTCATTAACACATTTTTTTTTTAACTTTTGTGTCGAAAAGAAATGTCTCCACTATCATGTAATGGATGGAGTATCTAGCAAGTGGAGTAGCATATATATAAGAAAATGAACTACTATAGTACTATGTGATAGAGGGAGTCAAAGGTGTCACATCAAAACCAAAAATTCCACGAACTTATCAATAAAGGGCCAATACATTGATGAACACGCGCAAAAGCATTCAAAAGAAAATGACACAATTTTTTTGTTGACAAAAACTACAACAAAGATGACGTGGTATCATAGGAAATATTTGGCTTCTTGATTTCTGTTTTTCACTTTTTCTTCTTCAAAAGTTTCTAATTTTCTAGGAAACTTCATTTGGTTCATGCATCCTAAACTCCTCCACCTTATTCCCCAAGAAATCATTCCCTATAAATGAAAAACTTCTCACTACACAAAAAATACAACAAAAAAAGCGAAATTCGAAGAAGGCATAAAAATTTCCAGTCCAATAATTTTCCTGGGGAAGAATTAGCAAGTTAGAAATGAAGAAAAATATGGGAGGAGCGTCTAAAGATTTGCTCTCTTCAATTTTTTCGTGCTTTTATGTCTCGAAGAATAACGAAAAATACGCGAAGCCTTCTGCACCAGAGGCGGCAATGGTGAAGGCAGCAAAGCATTTTTCTAACAAAGTACGATTAATTTGATTGTTGTTATTGTTGATATCGTATCACGTTTCTTCTTTTTTGTTTTTCATAGTTTTTTAGCATTTGGTTCGTCCTCGTTTTAGTTTCACTTTGGTGAAAAGCTTGTTATGCTGAATGATGGTATACATAATTAAATTGTAATTATATTGAGATTTGATGTGTATATGAAATTAAATTATATAAACATGAGATGGAATATCATGTGTTTGAGTGTGTGGGTACAAAAACAGAAGAAGGAATTGAAACAGTGAATCAATGAAAAAGTGCTTGAATTAGAGATTCCGGAAACAGAACTCGTGTGATCAAACGAATACATGACGTCACTGTCACGACTACACGAATACTACACGAAGTCTAACTATTTAATTAGCAAGAGGACAACAAAATTTTCTTGATACTACATGATAAGCACCTTACATATATAGAAGTGTACAAAGTGAGCACTGGCAAAACTAGGAGTTAATTTCCTTAGTTAGGAAAAATACTTAGTTATATATAGGAACAACATGTTCAAAATTATAAAGACATTGAAAAACGAAAGTAGAAGAAGAAGAAGAAATAAGTTGTTTTCTTTTCTTGCTTAGTTATTCTTGGGTGGATGACGCCTCGGTCCTTTATAATCTGCATTGAAGGCAACAAAACTAGCACGATAATTTTCTTTGGGCATCATCATTCTTGATTTTCTTGTATATTTCGATCTTTCGAATTTTTCCTTCATCATCTCCATCTTCATCAAACTGTAATCATCCGATGCCATCTTGCTTCGAATAGTTTGCATCACCTACGAATTTTATTGAAAATGTGTCGTGAACAAATGATACTATAAATTTGAATTGGGACAATGCACAATATCTTAAGTAGTCAATTGAACATAGAAAATCAAAACCCTAAAACGATTATAAATAAAAATTGAATTACCTTTCTTTCTGTGACTGGAAAATTGCATTCTTCATCTGCACAATGGTCTCGACCTAGAAATAAAATAAAGAGTAATTAGTTAGCATGAATCTATAACTATTAAACCCTAATTGTAATGGAAGCATGGAATTATTAAGGAACATTGGTCAAACCATGAACCAAGTAGGCTGTTGAAAGACTAGCAGCAACCAAGAAAAATACAAGTAGAAATCTTGCAGTTTTGACAGTGAGCAACATTTTCTTGATCTTTCTGTGTTGGAACAACCAAAGAGAAGAGGTTGGTTGAAACAAATTTGGGATTTATAGAGAGATTTTTGAGCACACAAGTCAAAGATATGGTCCAAAGAATTTTAAAAAGTTTGTGCATTCCCAAGTGAGGCTAGGGTTCCATTGGAACTATTTTAACTTAGATTTCACGTTTCACTAAAATAAAGGGGGACCAAATTTCACTGGCATGCAATTCTATGATAGGTTAATTAATTTATATTTACCATTTGTGGTAATCCACATGTGCCTATGGTACTAGGATCTCGAGATTAATAATTATTTCGATTTGCAATCAAATTTGAAAAATAAAATGATCTTGTTACTGGACCACAACACAAGTTATAACAATGGATTCTTGATAAGTGGTTATTTGTGTTGAGTATATATGGACTATTATTACTTGGGCCGGATTTTTAATTTGTGTCTGGGCCTTTTACCCATTCTTTGGGCTTGGCCCAGAAGCCCAGCTGCTTCTCCTTCACACCAGATGCTGCCACGTGTCTCTTCTCTTGGATTGTGCCCCTTAGCCGTTGGATTGAGGGTTTGCGATGTGTGTTTGTTTATGTGCGATGTTAGCCGGTTTGTCTTCTCTCATTATTCGATACTCTCTCTCTCTCTCTCTACTCTCTGAGACTCTCAATCTTTCTCTCTACTTTCTGACTGCCTCTCCGGTTGATTTCTAGAGAATATCCACCATCCTTGTTTGTATATTGTGATCTCTGAGTCATTTGGAAGGAAACTGCTTCGGTTGCTTGGAGTGTGATAACTAGGGTTTCTGTTCTGAGGCGGTTCAAGTGACCTAATCCGGTGTGAAGGGGCGGTGCGGTGAAGGTTGTGACGGTGTGAGGGTAGACTCCAGTTGATTCATCGTTGCTCCCTTGGATTCGGTTCTAGTTGAATAGATCTGGGTTATGTGGCGGGCTCTGAGCCATATTATGTGATCTATTCTGATTCTCTTTACTGCCTCTTATTAGTTGTTGTTTAGATCCGCAAGGATCTTGTGTTGTTATACTAACTATCTGCTTGAGTGTGTTGGTGTGTCAAGAAGTCAAGGTTGCTCAAGAACCCTAGATAGGACTTGTTACTGTAATTGTAATAGTTGTGAGGGCTTCTTCTTTGTAACTTGTGTACATATCAGTCGCGTGGTTGGAGTTTGACTGAGCTCCCTTAATGAAGAACAAAGAGGTCTAAGTAATTAGTGAATCCGACCCTAATCTGATCTCTACATTGCGCAATTAATCACATAATTTAAATTAAATTATGTTGTTAAATACTTACAACAATGATTCTCCAAAGAATCGAAGTGGCTTGCTACTTCTCCACATGTAGATCTTGAAGCTTGATTATGAATGCAAGACCAAAGATCTTCTAACCTATGACCCTTAACTCTATAGATCTAAATTCCTTGTGGGAGGAATCTCTTAGAAATTATAAGAATCTTGAAGGAGAAGACAAGAAAGCCAAGTGTGGAGGCTAGGGTTTGTGATAACATTTGTCTCATCTCCTTACATTCTTATTAATAGAGTTTATGATGGGCTAGGTTAGGGATCTATGGGGCTTGGATTGGGCCTCCCCCATTGGACCTTCTTTACTAATTAAATTATAACCCATAATTTAATATAAGGCCAATGGAATATTTCTTGTGCCACTATAGAAGAAATATTGACCGCCCATCCAATCCGTGATTACAAGCAATCCGGGTTAACCTCTTTAATATATTATTTTCCGTGTCTAAGACTTTCTATATCCATTAATTAATTTGTAGTCTGCTATAGACTTTAAATTAATTAATATCTTTATTTCCAAGAGTTTGTCTAGTACGAGATGTATATTAAAAATATACTTTTCCTTTTCTATTTATTCTTGGATTAAATCCAAACCGGCCGGGTTTCCGAATAATAGAACTTCTCTTGAACACCTCTTGGGGATATAGTCAAACCGCGCAGGCACACGATTCAATGTAATAATAAAACTGACACCATACTAGTTATTAATTACTACTACCCAAGATATCAGGAATATTGGGTTACGAAAAACCCGCACCTATTGATAAGTCAAAGCAACGTATGATTAAATAACGTGTGTCCTATATTATTACAAAGATTAGGAAATATTAAATCTCCAAAACATCGTCTTACAGTAGATAGCAACAAAGACGTGTCTATACTTTAGATCCATTCAATGCTATACCACACCAGTGTCACTAGTCATTCTCAAGGTAAAGACGACTTTCGGATGGACACTGCAACCTTTCACGATAGGTAGCCAAAGCCTATCTAGGTTGTGAAAAAGTTTTACTTCTACAAGGTACCGGTTGGGCCACCTACTGTGATGACCTGTTCCACGACCCAACCTTCAATGCAGAAGATTTAGACTGATTTTACTTTCCGGCGTTTTAATTATATAATTTAATATATAATTAAATACGGTCAATACCCATTAAAGTAAAATGCACAGTGTGAAGGAAACATTTATTATTCTCATTAAATGAAGAGTGTTTACAATATACAAGCAATTTATCAAATTCAAAAACTCGAAAAATGCTTTTTAGTATATATGTTCCAACAATCTCCCACTTATACTCAAAACATGCTTTCGAGTATACTACTGTCAATTTTCTTCAATTTCTCCCACTTATAGAGAAAGCAGGTCTGAGTCTTTAATGCATCTAACACCTATCCCTTCCATATGACGATCGAACGTCCCACCCGAGAGGGCTTTCATAAAAGGATCACACTACTAGAAATTAGCCTAAGACTACACCAAGTTTGTGGCACTTTTTGAAAACCGCCACTACAGATAGTCACTCAATACACCAACCTTTTGCCACACTTATATCCTAAACTAATATCGCATCTCCAAATAAATGCCACGAAGAGATTCATGTAGTGGCACTTGTGCCTATTGTCATCTCCAAATATATTTTCTCTAAAAAATTTCGCCCAACATTTTCTTCAAAAATTTAACCCAACGTTTCCCCCAAATTTTCAATTTTCAAACTTTACAGCTTTTCAATTCATTTTGAACTAAAATTTCCCAAAGAATATGCACTTTAGGTTTAACACGGATTTTAATGTAAAATTGATAAAGTAAGAAAAAAGGTGGAGAGAAAAAATAATTAAAGTATTGTTAGTGGGGAATGAATCTAATCATATTAGAGATAAAAGAGTTTCTAAAATTAAAAAGTGCATATTTTTGTGGAACAGATTAAAAAGTAAAAAGTGCATATTCTTATGAGTTGGAGAGACTATAAGTTTGGCTCTATTCTTATTTATATTTATTACAAAATTCATTTAATATCCACAAATAAAATAGATAAAATGAAAATAAATATACTAGTATATACAATAATAAATTTTATTCTCTTCATCACTTCCACCGTTCTTATCTTTCTCTCCCCTACTGCTCTAACGCT
>NW_025952756.1:0-1000 GCF_023119035.1 Salvia hispanica | reverse complement strand
TCCAAAACAAGGTTTGTGCTGATGTCGTCGTCATCCATCTTTACTCCTAAGACCAAGACTCTGATTTCTGCTGGTGTTACTAATGCAGTGTTGTCCTTGCCAATTTTGTTGAACAACCTGTTTAGTATGTGTGGATTAGTGAACTTTGGTTACCAATAAACGACAAAAATTTATGCAATATATGCATAAACTTACCTTTGTATCTTCACTATACTGGGCTTGCCATTTGTTGTTAAAAGTGTCAGTAGCTTATCCTTTGCGTATTTATCTACCATGAACTCGAAATGTCTGTTTTGTATCCATGGCTGGAACGACTGCACAAATATACGAAAAAAGGGCAAGTATGTTGTGAAAGAACATAATAACATTACAATGTTTAGTGTTGCATTGCTAAGTATGAGATTTATCTGTGGCTCGTTACCTCTTTAGGACCCTTGTCCCCGCTTTAGGAACGATTAGAAACGCCCCAATCACTTAACAGATGAATTGGAAACGAAAGAATATCCGTTTAGATTGAATTAAACCATAATTAGGATGAATGCAGGGTGTTTTAGGCTTCACCACTTTACCTGATATATTTTCCATTGATTTGGTATTTTGAGGTATAGGGTGTGTTATATTATTGCTAACTATTTAAGTCACCAACTCGGCTAACTCATCAATGCAGTGCATTAAAAATGTCAACACGGTGACATTAAAATGTCAACACATAATATCAACCCATTATATTGAAGTTCAACAAAATTATGTGTTGACATTTTAATGTCAACATCTTGACATTTTTAATACACTGCGTTGATGAGTTAGCATGTTAGCAACTTAAAGAAAATTAGCAATTGATCACACCCCTTGAGAGGTATATGTGTGTGTGTGTGTGTGTGAATATAACATATGCATTATGTTTTGAGCTTGAACATATCATCATGCTGTTGGAGGGAGATCTTATTTATATATACCTGAAACAAAATGTAACCAATGAGCAAAGCAACCGTGATGATGA
>NW_025952755.1:0-2000 GCF_023119035.1 Salvia hispanica | reverse complement strand
CATGGTATACAATGTTATATTCATAATTTTACATTGTACAATAATGGTTCATTCCAATGTTAACATGTGGTTAATACAGAGAAGGTTCATTCCATGTTAATTATGGTTCACTGTACATGCAAAATGATCCATTATACATCCAATACAATTCACTTAACATAAAGAAATACTCCCCCTCCCCTAAAGTTTGTCCTATTTTACCATTATCGTCCGTCCCACAAAATTTATCCCACTTGAAATTTTACCAAAAATAGACATTAAATATACCCTCAATCTCCTAAATATGAGACCCTTATTCCACTCCACACCTTCATTAATACAAAGTCAAAAAATTTCTTAAAACTCGACCCGAGTCAAATTGGGACAAACTTTTGAGGACAGAGAGAGTATTAATAATTAGGGATATTGACATCTAATATCATGGAAGCTTTAAAAAAATTGGGTTTTTCCCACGAACTTTGAAATTGGCAAATAATATCACGAACTTTACCTCGAGTTTGTTATTTCCCACCAATAAAAAAATTCCCACAAATAATAATTATGATACTGATTTTTATTCGTAATTTTTCAACAATAATTTTGAAAGCCTCAAGTTTACTTCGAGCCTTAGAAAATAGCTTTTCTCAAGCACACCCTCCAAAATCTGCTTCTTCGATCTATTAAAATAACATGAATTTTTTTCAATTGGGTGAGAATAAACAACCCGTGAGTAAAGTCATGATATTATTCGCCAATTTTAAAAGTCAGGGAAAAACTCAACTTTTTTAAAGCTATGATATTGACGCCAATATCCCTAATAGTTATGGCTTAGAAAGGTAAGTCTTGGGGAGAATAAGGACTCAATGCATCTGTCGCACGAACTCAGGTGAGCTTTGTTATTGATGGATAAATAAATTGAGCATAACAGAATACAAATTGAATCAAGTAAAGGTTATTAGAGCACTCCCAATGGTGACGGCGAAAAGTCCGGCGATTTTTCGCCGGATATCGCCGACTTATCACGGCCATTGGGAGGAGTTCGGCGATTTTTCGGCGAAATTCCTATCGATTTTACGCCAAGCGGCGTTTTAACGCCGGGCTATCGCCGGATCATCGCCGGCCAATCGGGGTAGCTGGTTCGGCGATTTTTCGGCGATGATCACTTTTTTTTTTTGATTTGATTTTTCTCGGCCCATCAAGCACTACAACACGATATCATCGAAGAATTGTGGGCAAATAGAAACCGCGCCCACCGCCCTTGAATTTTTTTTTCTTTGAATTTTTTTTTTGATTTTTTTTTTCCATTCGTGTACTTTTTTTTTTTTTTTTTAATTTTCTTCGTTGTAATGTGTACCCGTGTTTAATACAAATAAATTTATTACTATTATTTTTTTTATCTTATAAATTAAATAAGCTAGCTTTATTATATATAAAAATAAAACAATTAAATTAGTGATGATGTAAAAATGAAATGTTGAGTTAGGGAGTAAATAAAGGAGAAACCCATTGCAGTAGGTTGGCTAAAAGTTGGCATTAAAAACTGAGGATAAATTTTGGTGCTGATGTGGCGCTGATGTAGCAGGAGTTAGGGAGAAATAATGCTCTTAGTGACGGAAATATCCATCACTAATTGGCAATATTTTTTAGTGATTAAGTTGGAACAATATTTTCATTTATTTTAATTTTTTACCTCGGAATAATTAATGATGTGAAGCCAAAAGAAAATAAGGATCCTGGATAACTCAATGTGAATGAGACATTGGCATCCAACGAGACTAAGAAAGATATCCTTCACATTCCATTAACGCTCAAATATCGTATTTATATTTTTTTTCTCCTAATCCGATTTAGAAAAGGAAAAGGAGAAAAAAAAAACCATCATTAATGCTCAAAATTCTAAAAAGAAAATTAATACTACTACAAATTGAATTAGTGAAACTTATTAAACCCTCGCCGCCCCTTTCCATCTCAAATTCTTTACAAAAAGCGAATTCCATAAAAAATCAACCATAAAAAAAAAA
>NW_025952754.1:0-19521 GCF_023119035.1 Salvia hispanica | reverse complement strand
TAGGGAAGCTAATCTACTTATCTCATACAAGGCCAGATATAGCCTATGCAGTGAGTGTTGTTAGCCAATTTATGCACCACCCTCAGATCGATCACATGGAAGCAGCGGTTAGAATTGTTAGGTATCTAAAGGGTACCTTTGATCATGGAGTCCTATTCAAAAGAAACGACCACTTGGAGATCCATGGTTACACAGATGCAGATTGGGCAGGGAATCCAGTCGACAGAAGATCAACTGCAGGATATTTCACGTTTGTTGGAGGAAACCTTGTATCTTGGAGGAGTAAGAAACAGAAAGTCGTAGCATTGTCAAGTGCAGAAGCGGAGTTCAGGGGAATCAGAAGTGGTCTCATGGAAATATTGTGGCTAAGGATTGTTATGAACGAATTAGGCTTGTTATCCCCTAAAACTTGCCAACTTTTTTGTGACAACAAGGCTGCAATTAGCATTTCTGAGAATCCAGTCCAACATGACAGGACCAAGCATGTCGAAGTCGACCGACATTTCATCAAAGAAAACATTGAATCTGGGATTATTGCTTTTCCCTTCGTCCGATCTGGAGATCAACTTGCAGATATTCTTACCAAGGCAGTTGGAGCGAAGAATTTTGCGAATGTGCTCCGCAAGTTAAGTATCGGGAATCCCGTCACTTAACTTGAGAGGGAGTGTTGGAATTAGTAGTTTATACGTTCCAAGACATTGGAAGGGTACTTTTATCTTCTCTAGGGAATATGTCATTAGTAGAGTATGTTTCCAAGTATCTATTTCCTAGGTACATTTAAGTAGTCTTCTCCTATATATAGGAGTGTATTTTGTACTCTAAAATAATTAATACATCTTAATATCAACTTCTCAAGAAGAGGTAATGAACCGACTTTTGGCATTATGTCTTCCAACTCCAATTCAGAAGAAGGATAAACATACAACTTCTTCAAGGAGTGTGGGAACCTAATCATCTGCCAATACTCATCACATTCGTTATAGGTGGTGCAACGAAAGTTTTCCAATTTACTCAAACACTGAAGATAACCGAGACATTTTTTCCCCTCCATACGTTTCTTATAATAACTTAAATGCAATTTCTTCACATTGGGAATTCTTTTAACCACCTCCTCGTTCAAAACCAAATCATTCACTACTTTGAGTGTCTGCAGATTCGCCATGATAATCATGTCACTATCGCCACTAGGAGGATCTGGGAGAATCAATCCTTGGTGATCAGACTCGAGATGTCGAAGTTGATGCAATTTCCAAATTTCAACTGGTGCAATAAGTTCATAGTAACAACGAACAATCAATGTTTGTAGATTCCAAAGCAGCTCGACCGAAGTAGGGAACCTGGAATTCCATTGAACACTGACATCAAGGTACCGTGAGTTCACCAATTCAAACAAATCATCCAGGAAATGACCATACAAAGCCTCTTCATAATGTGCTTTGAATGTCCTCAACAATCTAAGATTATTGGGCAGCCGAACCTCTCCATAGTCGTTATAATGGCATATTATGGAACGAGTATGTGACAAAGATTCCAAGACTTCACTTGTAAATAACCTAGGAAAAACAACATGACGCCGGCTATTACTCGCTACAAGATCATCTCCTATGACACGATAAAACCTTTCCGTTTCAGCTTCTCTCAAACACAAATCTCTCAACAAATCATGAATCATGCAACATTTTATCTCCCCATCAATCCCAACCTCGTTAATTAAAACTAGGTTTCTATCAGCAAGCTCCTTCAAATACGCTTTGGCTGCTTCTTCCAAGCTTTTCCCACTTAACGGTTTTAGAAATCCTTCAGCAACCCACAATTTAACGAGCGTTCACCTACAAATCACCTTATCTTCACCAAAAACTCCCATATAGAGAAAGCATGGTTTCAGATGAACCGGCAGTTGCTTATAGCTCATGTGCAATGTTCTAAAACAACGTTCATCATCCTCTGACCTCACTACTGAATTTATGTTTTCCTCTATGGACTCCCAAAATTCTCTTGTATGATTTGATTTGGACAACAGTCCTCCAATCACAACAATCGACAGTGGAAGTCCTTTGCAACCTTTTCCTATTCGCTTTCCGATTTCCACCAATTCAGGTGGGCAACCTTCCTCTCCAAACACAGTTTTTGAGAGCAGCTCCCAACTATCAACCTCATCCAAAAGACCAATCTCAAGGTTGTTAGAGTTGGATAAATCAGAACACAAGTTTGATAGCCTAGTCGTTACCACGATTCTGCTACCATTATTGTTATCAGGTAAAAACCACCTAATCCCATCCCAAGCCTTAATACTCCACATGTCATCAAGTACAATCAAGTATCTTCTACCAGATAGATGTTTACTCAAGATTTCTCCTAAGTCATCCACATCCAAATTTTGACCAACATCTTTATTTAACTGATGAAGAATGTGTTTGAGCATTTCTTGAATGTTATACTCTTGAGATATGGCAACCCAAGCGGAAACATGAAAATGCTCTTTAATAAGACGGTCTTGATAAATGTTCATAGCAAGAGTAGTCTTACCAGAGCCACCCATCCCTACAATGGGGATGATCTGCAGATCACGGCGATCAGAAGTGAGTTTATCCTTCATTTCAAGCAAGGCCTCCTCAGCACCCACCATGTTGTTCTCCTTTGCAATGGGAGAAGACTTCAAGGAATCTGAAGGCGTTGACTTGGTGTGCAGCTGATGTTGGATGCCCAAAGTCTGTTTGATTTCCATGGCTTCTTTCTTGATCAGATCCATATTATCGATCACCTTCTCCAGAGCTTCGTACAAGGAGTCGGGGCTGATCTTTCTTCCATCAGTTTTGATCTGATCCACAATATGGGATTCGATTATGTCTTCAGCCGCATAAGCAGCATCTGCGATGCGACTCTCCAATGGATCGGCTTCTTTGCTGTAGTCAAGACGAGGATTATAGACTTCGAGAAATTCTTGGAGGAAAGTGACCTTTTTAGCAAGAGAGACTGCCTGTTTAGGGTGGAAAGAGATGGGAGGGTGAGGATGAAGTTGAAGGGAATCTATGATATTCATAACAGAAACTAGAGCTGCATAAGCTGCCATGATTTTGAATCTTGTGTTATCAGTGTACAGGAGAAGTTGAATGAAAATGAGATATTGGTGATTCTGAATTCTCAAAAGGGATGCTGTAGAATTAAATAAATAAGGCATCTTGGAACACCATGTTGCCACTATCATTTACTAATAATTTATTTGTGGAGATTTGCAGACATGAAATCTCTCAATACACATACGTATATATAAATTAATAAAGAAGAAAGAGGTTTTTATAGTCCAATATTTATCCAATTGAAAAGATGAGAAAAAATTTATATTATAAATACAAATACTGAGATGCTGTTTTACACTAGAACAAAAGAACACTAGAAAGAGCTTACAGAATTGAACAAACACAAGCTCAAACTTTATTACAAGGTTACAAAAAAAAACACTTTAATGCCACGCATCTTAATCGTCTTCTACAAGAGATGGGATGAAAAGAGGAAGTGGGTTCCAAACAACAGGGTACTCTTCGATGCTACACAACATCAGTCATCAAGTCTAATTCTAATCTTCCACTATAACTTCAAAGTTGACACTTGCCAAGCTCCCCAGTGCTTCTTCATGAGCATAAACTGTAGCTTGAACATGAAGGTCTATTTGGTCTCCATATAAATCCTCTTGTTCCTCTACTATCTTTTTAGCCGACTTCACCGCTGATTCATTGCAAAAACGCAATTCAATTGATTTCAACGTTGCTATTTCTCCCATTTCTGATGGGATCTTTTTGAGTTGCTTTATAACAAAAAGACAAAGCTTTTCGAGAACTGGAAAGTGGGAGTTGTCCGATACAATCCAATCTTCTAGACCATCACAACATCTCAATTGTAGAAACTTGAGGCTTGGAAATTGGCCTTCAATTGTTTCCCACTTGCGAGTACTGAAATAACCATATCTTATTACAAACTTCTCAAGAAGTGGCAATGAACCCACTTTTTGCAATATGTTTTCCAACTCCATATTAGGAGAGCCTTGAATATACAACTTCTTGAGGGAGTGTGGAAATCTAAACCACTTCCAACGCGCAACAAACATACTTCCGGTGATGCAGCGCAAGTTTTCCAGTTTACTCAAACACTGAAAATAACTGAGATAGTTATCTACCTCCATTTGTGACAGTTCGTAATTTACAAATAATTTCTTCAAATTGGGAATTCTTTTAACCACCTCCTCATTCAAATACAAATTACTCACTCCTTTAAGTGTCTGCAGATTCTCCATGATAACAATGTCATTGTGGCCACTAGGAGGATCCGGGAGAGTCAACTCGCTTGAGTTAACCACTAGATGTCGAAGCTGATGCAATTCCCAAATTTGAACCGGTGCAACATGATCACGCCAACAATTAAGAACTAATGTGCGCAAATTCCAAAGCAGGTGAACCGAAGTAGGGAATATGGAATCCCAGTGAACATTGACTTCAAGGTATCGTGAGTTCACCAATTCAAACACATCTTCCAAGAAATGACCATAATAAGTATCTCCACAATATGCTTTGAATATCCTCACCCACTAACATTACAAGGCAGTCGACCATCTCCATAGCCGTAATCTTGACTTATTATGGAACGAGCATGTGAAAAAGATCCCAATATTTCAAATGTAAACAACCTAGGAAAAACAACTCGATGTTCGCTATTACTTTCTACAAGATCATGTCTCACGACATGATAAAACATTTCCTTTTCAGCTTCTCGCATACACAAATCTCTCAATAAATCATGAATCTTGCAACATTTTATCTCCCCATTAATCCCAATCTTATCAACTAAAACAAGATTTCTATCAACAAGCTCCTTCAAACACACGTTGGCTATCTCTTCCAAGCTTTTCCCACTTTTTGGTCTTAGAAATCCTTCAGCAACCCATAGATTAACGAGCATTGATCTACGAATCACCATATCTTCACGAAAAACTCCCATATAGAGAAAGCATGGTTTCAAATAAACCGGAAGTTGCTTATAGCTCATGTGTAATATTCTTAAATACAATTCATCATCCTCTGAATTCACTATTGAACTCAAGTTTTCCTCTATGGACTCCCAAAACTCTATTGTATGATTGGATTTTGCCAAAAGTCCTCCAATCACAACAATTGACAACGGAAGTCCTTTGCAACTTTTACCTATTCTCTTCCCAATTTCCTCCAATTCCAATGGGCAACCTTGTTCTCCAAATGCAGTTTTTAAGAGCAGGTCCCAACTATCAACCTCATTCAAAAGACTCATCTCAAGGCTCTTAGATTTGGATAAATCAGAACCCAAGTTTGATAGCCTAGTCGTCACCACTATTCTGCTACCATTTTTGTTATCCGGTAAAAACCTCCTAATCCCATCCCACGCCTCGATACTCCACATATCATCAAGTACAATTAAGTATCTTCTACCATATAGGTGTTTATACAAGGTTTCCCCTAAGGCATCCACACCCAAATTTTGACCAACTTTTAAATCTAACTTGCCAGGAATATGTATATGCACTTCTTGAATGCTATAGTCTTGAGATATGGTAGCCCAAGCACAAATATCAAAATAATCCTTAATAAGAAGGTCTTGATAAATGTTCAGAGCAAGAGTGGTCTTACCAGATCCGCCCATTCCTACGATCCGAATAATCTGTAGATCACAGAGATGTGAAGTGAGCTTAACCTTCATTTCAAGCAAGAGATCATCAGCACCCACCATAACACTCTCCTTGGCAACGGGGGAAGACTTTGAAGAATCTGAGGGCGTTGACTTGTTGTGCATATGGCCGATTTCCATGGCTTCCTTCTTGATCAAATCCATATCTCCGATCACCTTCTCAGGAGCTTCATACAGGGAGTCAGAGCTGATGTTTACTCCATCAGTTTCGATTTGATCCACAATATGGGATTCGATTATGTCTTCGGCTTCATAAGCTGCATCTACAATGCGAATCTCCAATGGATCAGCTTCTTTGCTGTAGTCAAGACGAGGATTATACACTTCGACAAATTCTTGGAGGAAGGTGACCTTTTCAGTGAGAGACTCAACCTGTTCAGGGTGAAGAGAGATGGGAGGGTGAGGATGAATATTAAGGGTATCTATGATATTCATAACAGAAACCAAAGCTGCATAAGCTGCCATGATTTTTGAATCTTGTGTTATCAATCTAGAGGAGAAGTTGAATAAAATTGAGGTGGTGATTCTGAATTCTCAACAGGGAAGTTGTAGAATTAATTAAATGAGGCATCTAGGAACTTTGACACCTTCTTACCTCTATCATTTAACTAATAATTTCTTCATAGAGGTATATATATACAAATATGAAGTGGTTAAACTTAAAACTAGTTCGTTCGAGTTTAACTGAATGATAAACTGAATATACTACCTTTTGTTCATCTTCAAATCTGCATCAGCTGTTGGAAATATATAATTTGAGAGTCTCAAGATTGTGGAAAAGAGTACTTTAAGGGTCTCAAGGGAATATATTCCCAAGTTCATAAGTCCCTAGGCACATTTACTTCTCTAGTTCTATAAATAGAGATGTACAATGTATTTCCAAAACAATTCAAATCAATCAAAATGTAGTTTCAAGAGTTCTTCAGTTTTTATTGTCCTCATTTTACTTTTCAACATGGTATCAGAACAGCTAACGTTCCTTAATTCGTTAGTTTGTTCCAAACCAAAAAAAAAGTCAACAACAATTTTGAGATAGCCGGATCCGCGATCGGTTCATGGCTGATTCTATGTTTGGTTGCGTTAAAAAAAAAAAATCAAAACCATCCCAAATCTCCTTTAAAGATATTCCCTGGCTACAGCAAGAATTTCACCTAAATCCTTCACAAATCCACCTACATAAACCAAATCAAAAACCAACCCCTGAGATCAAATTACCAACCTTCCAAAGAAAGCTCTTTTGCTGACATCAGTGGAGCCGTCGAGGCGACTGGATGTGTTGCAACAGCAACTGGAGCAACCCTCCACTGCCGGATAGTTCCACCCACAGCCGGGGAAGGAAAAACTGTGGAAGAAGAACTCGAAAGCCTCCATGGAGAAACCAGAAGGAGGTGGCCAATGGAAGAGCGAGCCAGCGACCGAACACTACAATTGTCGGATGATTTCACCCATTGTCGAAGAAGGCCAGTGGAAGAGCGAAGTGGCGATCGAGCAGATGCCGTCGAGAAATCTGCAGAACCCAAGGTCGACGGAAGAAGACAGAGGCCATCAAGAAGAGCTCACGGTGGAGCTGCCTCTGACGGATTGAAGGTGGAATTTTTTTAAAAGAAACGATGGACAGTCGATCTAGCAGCCGAGAAGATAATGGTGAGATTCCTTGAAGAGGCCACTCGGAATGGCTAGATTGCCGGAGACAGGGGAGAAGCGACGGCCGATGAAGAAGTTGATGACCGGAGTTGGAAATGATAGAAAAGAAGAAGGGAGGAGAGAAAGAAAAGACGGCGGTTCTGAACTCAATCTGTGGGTTTGAGGTAAATATCAGTGAAGCCCTTACCTTGTTGATAAACCACAGATTGATCCTTCCACCTTTAAAAAATTCAAATTGCTCCTGGATACAAAATGTGAAAAAAAAAATGTTAATGTTAATGTTTAAAAAAAAAAAAAAAAAGAGAGATTGTGAAAGAATATTAATGTCTTTTGCAAAATATGAAAAAATATCAAATTGTAAGAAGGCTCCTGGATACATGCTAAAATTGTCTAAGATGGCTCCTTGGCACGAGTTAAAATTGTTAATAAAAAATTGAAGAGCTCTATGACACGAGTTAAAATTGTCGATAGAAAATTGAAGAAGCTCCTTGAAATGAGTCTAAACTTTCAATGATGAAGGGCTCCTTGATAAGAGCCTAAACTTTCAATGAAGAAAAACGAAGAAGCTCCTTGAAACGAGTTTAAATTTTCAATCAAGAAAAAATAACTCCTTGATATGAGTATAAACTATCAATGATGAATTGAAGAAGCTCTATGATACGAGCATAAACTGTCAATGAAAAGTGAATGACTCCTAAATACGAGTATAAACTATTTATTAAAGTGAAGATTGTACAAGTTAAGTTTCAAAAAAACTCGATACTTAACTTGAGTGAGAGTATTGGAAATATATAATTTGAGAGTCTTAAGATTGTGGAAAAAAGTACTTTAAGGGTCTCAAGGGAATATATCATTATTATGGTAGAGTCTCAAATTCATTAGTCTCTATGCACATTTACTTCTCTAGTCCTATAAATAGAGATGCACAATGTATTTTCAAAACAATTCAAATCAATCACTTCAGGAGTTTTTCAGTTTTTATTTTCCGCATTTTACTTTTCAATATCAGCTTTCGATTCGTCTCTCTTTCTTAGCTAATTTCTTAAGTTTCTGTGCGGATTGAATGGATGAGTTGAAGAGTAAAAAAAGGTTCTTAACTTGTATAACCTGCATATCACTATAGTTGGCCGGGTCAAGCCACAAAACTTGGTCGGTTCACCAAAAAACTTGTTTACACTATAGTGGACAAGCCAAAGCCACAAAATTAATTATTTTTTTCATTTTAGTATATTTTAATTTAACTAGAATAAAAATTATCGGACTATAATAATTAAAATATATATATAAATTAATTAAAAAAAGTTGACAATTACAAGTAAATATATTTATTGAAAATTTTAATTATTTCCGTAATTAGGGTGTGAATTGAAATCACAATCCTTAATTAAAAAGTTACCAATTTTTATTGGGATTTAGTTTTAGAAATGATTTATTTCCTAAATTAATGTCAAATTAATTATTTTTTGGAAACCATCGTCCCACTCTCTCTCTCCATACTTCATCTTCTCCAAAATTCCTCTCCATAAAATTAGCAAAAAATTGAAAAAAAAAATCAAAATAGGGAGAGTCGCGGCTCTTGGCCGCTGCAATAGGGGAGTCGCGGCCAGGCCGCCGGTGTGGCGCTCTCGTGGGCACTCCCCCCACCAAAACCCATGGTGCTCACTATAGGGAGCCGCGGTCAGGCCACGAGTCGCGGCTCTCCTATAGTAAATACTCTTAGAGCATCCACTATAGGGGAGTCGCGGCCGGGTCACGCCAGAGCCGGAGCCGCGGCTCCCTATAAGACTATGTGGATGGGCGGCCGGCGGGGGGGTGCCCACGGAGCGCCATGATCGCGCCTAAGCCGCGCCCTATCGTTAGCCGGGCCATGGCCGCAGCCGCCCCGGCGGCTCTCCTTTTTCGAATTATTTTTTTTATATTAATTCTATAAATATACCCAATTTTTTACACCATTCCAATCTCCACTCTTCTCATTTTATCACCAATTATATTTTTGAAAAATGAGTTACGGCGATGAGTTCCAACAATTGGTGGATAGGGAGTTCGATGAACTCGCTCAAGAGGTGCAACGGGACGCAGAAGAGGAGAAGGAGCGGCGGCGGCGTTCGTTCGCCCGTTCTATCATCGGCGGATCATCTTCCGTGACCATGTCGGGGCAGAACCAGCGGTTGATGGAAGACTACTTTGGCGATAACCCCCGTTACCCACGTTACCCACTAGAGATTTTCCGTCGCCGCTTCAGTCGCAACGGCTATTCATCCGTATAGCGACTACATAGGCGCAAATGCTGTGTGCTTCACATTGCGCAGTTGACGCTAGCGGCTCTAATTCATGTGCTGTCACATATCAAGTGTACCCGTCGTAATTAGCGGGGGCCACGATGCCGACTCCGCCGATATGTTCGATGAATACCTCTGGCTAGCTGGTGAAACAACCGCCACTTAACGACGCTGAGGCATGCTTTTGTAATTGTATCCAGGCCATCTTCGGTCCGGAGTATCTACGGAAGCCAAATGCCGATGAGTGCTAGAGATTGATAGATATGCACGGGAGAGTGCATAATTTTCCGGGGATGTTGGGCAACATCGATTGCATGCACTGGGAGTGGAGGAACTGTCCGATTGCTTGGAAGGGGCAGTTCACATCTGGATTCAAAGGGAGACACCCAACAATGATACTGGAAGCTGTTGCTGACTACCGATTGCTAATCTGGCATGCATATTTTGGTGTCGCAGGGTCGAACAACAACATCAACATACTGGATTCGTCTCATCTCTTCAATGATGAGTGTCAGGGTGAGGGTCTGACGGTCAGATTCATGGCCAACGGGACGCAGTACAACAGGGCATACTACTTACCCGATGGGATATATCCTCGTTGGCCCGTATTTGTCAAGACGATCCGGCAGCCGGTTGGGCCGAAACAATCCTATTTCGCGGCCAAACAAGAGAGTGCTAGGAAGGATGTTGAGCATGCTTTTGGTGTCCTCCAAGCGCGATGGGCCATTCTACGGTGCCCGGTTCGACAATGGCACGAAAATGATGTCGCCTCTATCATGTATGCATGTATCATATTGCACAATATGATAATAGAGGACGAAGGATATTCTGCAGAGAACTGGGCGCCGGAAGAGGGTGCAAGTACGAGTCACGGTATTGCAACCACCCCACTGCAGATGGTTGTACCGCATAGTAATGCATACTTGATCCAATGGTTGGCCGATATGCGGAGGGAAACATCACATACGACACTGCAGGCTGATATGATCGAAGAGGTTTGGAATCGTAGGGTAGGAGGGGGTAGAGCGTGATATGCATTGGGAATGTAGTTTATGAGACGTCGAAAATTTTCGTTGTATAATTTTACCCCTTTGTATAATACAACGAAGATTTTGTTTTAATTTTAGTTCTTATGCATTTTTTTAAGAGGGAACATCTTTTTTGGTCCACGAACTTTGTCAAAGTATCATTTTAGGTCCGTGAACTTTGAAAATATCATTTTAGGTCCGTCAACTATGAGTTAATATCATTTGAAGTACTTTTTTACTATTTCCAAGTTTTTCTGGACGAAAATATCCTCAATACCTTGAAGGTTATTTTAATAAACTTTATCAAATACTCATACTTTTTATAAATATCTTTACTATATAATTTTGACGAATTTTATAAATATGATTTAACCTTCAATATTATCACTTTTGTGACATGCAAGAAAAGTTCCTTCTTCAACTTTTTATAATTAAAAAATTTAAAAATATTTTTAAGATTTGGATACTAGTAAAAATTAATGTCACCGTCAATAAACGATACTTGAATATTGATATATTGATATTATTTTTAAATAATATATCAACACTCAAGTATCGTCTATTGACGGTGACCTTGATATTTTACGAGTATCCATACGTCAAAAATATTTAAAAATTCTTTAATTATAAGACGTTGTTGAAGAAACTTTTCTTGCATGTCACAAAATTAAGTGATAATATTGAAGGCCAAATTATATTTAGAAAATTCGTCGAAAAATATGAGTATGTGATAAGTTAATTAAAAATATGTAACATTCAAGGTATTGAGGATATTTTCGTCCATAAAATCTTGGAAATAGTAAAAAAGTACTTCGAATGATATTAACTCATAGTTGACGGACCTCAAATGATATTATCAAAGTTCACGGACCTAAAATGATACTTTGGCAAAGTTCGTGGACTAAAAAAGATGTTCCCTCTTTTTTTTAATTATTATAGTCCAATAACTTTTATTGTAGTAGAATTAAAATATAAACAAAATGAAAAAAATTAAACTTTTTGGTGGCTTGGCCATGTCCACTATAGTGGGAAACATGGGAATTGGTGGCCCGGCCATGATTTTGTGGCTGGCCACACTTTGTGGCTTGACCCGGCCAACTATAGTGGACACTCTTATGGCTACAAATTTGGGAATTGGGATTAGGAAATTGAATTTTGTTTCGGGTATTTTTTTTCAGTTGAAAAATCAAAATATTTCTTGTAGAAGATAATATTAACTGATTAAGTGGGTAGCTTTTTTCTTCAACATTATTGTCAAAAGAGCCAACTCATTTCTTCTTCTACGACTGGGCTATAATTAACGCGCCTGGGCTCTGCTTCAAACTCTAATATTGGAAATCTAAACTCAAGTCATTTGGGCTGGGCTGTGATATGATGAGCCTAAATGTAAATTGCACAGACGTCCAAACTAATTCACTGGCTGAGTTAGATCGTCATGGTCATAACTGATTAAACTTCTTTTCAGACTCCACACACGAAATGGTAGACATAGTAGCTGAATAATCTTCTTCGCAGTTGGGTTTGCATCGCATTATTACCAGAGATTCCAGGCAGGAAGACATGTAGGTTAAGAACATACAAGTCATAAAAAATCAGTCTCAATCAAACCACATAACACAAGTACATACCCACTATTGGTTAGTATTTTTCAGCATAGGAAAGATGAAGAAACATTTTGCAAATAAATCTAACATCCAAACAAAATCATTCTAAGAGTGGGTATTTCTGTAAGTGGATGAAAGGGAACTACTTAGGAAATACCTGTTACTAGAGTTCAGAAGTAAGTGAGTTTGACGTAGACGATTTGTAAAAAGCACCAATTGATACGATCAAAACTCTCAAACGAATGCAAGGGAGAATTCGAGTGTGGTTCCAGATAGCCGCAACTCTGCCTTCAACATAAGACCTACAAATACTGAAATGTTCCTTTTACAGTAAAAACAAAATTAACACTAGAAAGAGCTAACAGTAATGAACTAATACAAACTCAATCTTTATTACTACAAGGTCACAAACAAAAACTCTAATGCCTCGCATCTTCATAGTCTTGTACATGAGATGGAATGAGAAGCAGGAGTTAGGCCCAACAACAGGGTACCCTTTGATGCTACACGACAGCAAGTCTAATTCTAATAAAACACATAAACTTCAAAGTTGGCACCTGCCAAGCTCTTCAATTCTGCTTGATCCTTTAAAACATTGACTCGAACATGAAGGTCTAGTTGGTCTCCATATAAATCCTCTTGTTCCTCTACTATCTTTTTAACTGACTCTACCATTGATTCACTGCAATAATCCAATGTAATCGATCTGAGTGTTGATATTTCTCCAATTTCTGATGGGATCTCTTTGAGTTGACCCATACGATAAAGATGAAGCTTTTGGAGAACAGGAAAGTGAGATTTGTCTGATACAATCCAATCTTCTAGACCAGCACAACTATACAATTTTAGAAACTTGAAGCTTGGAAATTGGCCTTCAATTGTTTCCCACTTGCCTGTTTTGAAGACGCCGTATTTTAAAACTAGATTCTCAAGAAGGGGCAATGAACTGATTTCTGGCATTATATCTTCCAAGTTCAGAGCATTAGAGGCAGAGTTAGCGGCAATGACAGACAACTTCTTGAACTAAAATTGTAATCTCTAAAAATGTCCCCATTTTTTGAAAAAGCTACGAATATGGTCCAAACCTGAATTTTTTGGGCTTGAAACTCTGATTTTGATGATTTGGCTTCACCTGCATATCATAATGGAAAGATTAGATAGTGCATTGTAAAAAGAATTCAATCTTCAAATTTGAAACGATTTGCATAATCTGCTTAGAAGAACATATGTGCTCCAAATGCTCGACGAAATGCCCAAGAGATTGTTCGATCGCAGAATCGTCTTCTTAAATCAAGCTGGAAACGACAAAAGTGATTAGTCAAACAGCCGGATTGAAGTTTGCGCCAAATCAATATCTCATTATATTTTGTTTATTGATGTAATGTGTAACTCACACACAATTTATTAATTGCAGAGAAGAAAATGCAAAATAAAAAAAAATAAAAAAAGAAAAAAGAAAAGAAAAGGAGTATGATAATATTAACTGAACAAGTGGGTAGCTTTTTCTTCAACATTATCAAGTAGCCAACTCATTTCTTCTTGGACTGGGATATGATATTATGGGCTTGCGCTCAGCTTCTAACTATGATTTTGAAAATCTAAACTCAAGTCTTTTGGGCTGGGCTGTGATATGACGAGCCTAAATGTAAATTGCACGGACGTCCAAACTAATTCACTAGTTGCCACTTAACGTGGCTTTGATACCACTCTAATGAGTGGACCTAGCAAGGTAGAGGTAGAGCGAGATACAACTTGGAGAAGTACGGCGGAAGCTTACAAATTATTACAATTTTATTTTACAAGAAAATATTTTGCTAAGGAGTGAATTTCTCAGCACATGAGATATTGTGTGAAGGTAAAGAAAAGCGTATCCTTTCACTAAGGCAGATGGTCCTTAAATAAGGCAAATTCCAGACTTGAAATGCCTCTTCAATTGAGCTTTAGGACAGAAACGTCATTGCTTCCATCATATTTTGGTGAGTCATCCTTCCACTTGTTTTAAAGCTAGAGATTCTTCTGACATCTTCACATTCACTTTTCAGAGGATGACATTAATTCAAGCTGCCATTATCATCGTGAGGATCATAATCTTTCTCTCTGCAATCTTCACACTCCTGATTGGGCGAAGCTGCAAGACATGTCAAACACTACCATTTCGAAGTTTGCATTGGCCTAGCTCTTCAGTTCTTCTTGTTCCTCATCAACTTCAACTCGAACATGAAGGTCTAGTTGGTCTCCATATAAGCATTCTTTTTTTTTAATGAATAAATAATTAAATATACTAAATCAAACGTTTACATCATACGCTCGGGCATACCCTAGGAAGAACAAAAGACATAGCCACAAGTCGGCTAGAACAAAGCAACTTGGACAACCAAGAACCAAAAAAGTAAGGGGCGGGGCCCCAACAAGACCGATCACATTTCAAATCACCCATGAAACCAAGAATGGGCGGGCCTCGTTAAAACCCCTTGGGGATAAAACTCCCTGAGGGAAAAAAGAGTACCATGATGAGTGACTCAAAGTGTGCCGAGGACCAAACAACCAATACCCGAGAAACTCCATCATCTATCCGGAAGGTGGAGAAGAACCTGCTCGTACGAGAAACGTGAGTACAAGATGCTATAGGTAGCTTCCTTGATCTCAAAGATGACCCTAGCTGCATCCCATGCTTTCCCATCAAAGATAACTTTGTTTCGCGTCCTCCAAATGATTGCCACTGAAGCCATGAGAGCAATCCTCTTTGGTGATCCTCTAGTCTATCGTCCGGCCCATTTGATGACACTCTTGTTCTTCAACTATATGTTTAGCTGACACCACCCATGATTCACTGCAGTATTCCATAGAAATTGATTTGTGGGTTGTTATTTCTCCAACTTCTGATGGGATCTAACTTCTCAAGGTTGGGCATGAACCTATTTTTGAGCATTATGTCTTCCAACTTCAATTTAGAAGAAGTATAAACATACAACTTCTTCAAGGAGTGTGGGAACCTAATCATCTGCCAATACTCATCACATTCATCATAATTTCCAAGCCTCAAGAACACCATTTAACTTGCAATGTCTTAGTGGAGATTCCCTGCAGACATGAAAGCGCTAAATAAACATGTGTATATATAAAATAAGAAGAAAGAGACAGGTTTGCACATTCTCTTCTTTTCATCATGATAACGATAAACTAACATGTATTTAACGTTATCGAACTACTAGCCTATGGGCCACAACGTTGTCAGAAGCGCGCTACATGCGCTAGGACTGAATCACCCCAAAGTGTTGTCTCTGGAATACATTATAGCCAAAGGAAGCTGGTAGCAATTCCTTACAAGTGTGGCCTGTTGGAAGATATTCCGAGAATCATGGAAGATATTCTAAACAATAATGTGATTGATCCCTAATTGATCTCCTTCCGTAGATAGAACGCAATCTCTGTAAATTAGGAAGAAATTAGTATTCCATATGAGAATATTCTCTAGCCTATAAATGTATGGTCATTGTATGATACACATACAAGTAAATAAACACACAATTCGATCCCTATAGTATTTCAACATGGCGTCAGAGCAGGATTTAGGGCTCAGAAAAATTTCATCCTAGCCCTTTTGTAATATCGAAACTCGGCCAACAGGCTAAAACCAACCAAACCCAGAAATTCGTTCCTATACCCAAATGTCAGACACAGATGAAGAGAAACCCCCAACTGGATCCTCAAAATTGAGGTCCAGCAAGAACGTCACAGTGGCGTTTAAACTAAACGGGAAAAACTACCCGCTATGGTCACGACTTATGAAAGTCGCGATAGGAGGAAGGAGAGGATACACCCACATCATCGACGAACCACCAGAACCAGACAGCAAAGGATACCGAGATTGGGAGGAAACCGATCTTGTGGTTTTCTCGTGGATAATCGACAATATCGAACATGATATTATTGCCGATTTCGCCCACCACCAGACGTCCAAAGCCTTGTGGGACAATTTCGAATTACTTTCAAAAGCAAGGCGGACTCGTACCACATCTACGACCTGGAGGACCAATTAATAGCAATCAGACAAGGAAACTTAGATCTTGAGACGTATTACCGTCGAATCCACGGATTATGGATTAATGTCGACCGAAGCCAAGAGCAGCCGGTGACTTGCTGCGATAAGGGAATCAAACAATTCAGAGACTTCACAAGCAAAAAGAGACTACTGAAATTCCTCACCGGATTAAACCCGGAGTATGATGCAATCCGGCGAGACATTCTCAAACTCGACCCATACCCCTCAGTCGAAGAGGCTTACGCGTTGGTGAAGAAGGAGGCGACTCGATGCAAGATCATGTCACCGGCATCCTCATCACCAATCGGAGATGCCACTGGCATGGGGAACGCCGATACATCATCGGGGGAGATCGGGTATGGATTCGGGGCACAGAGAGAGCGACCGACAAATCGGAGCGTGCCGCAGCGACCTCCACCCGCCGGAGCCGCCACTCATCAAGCCGGAGGGAGGCCGGACAAGAGCAAACTTTGGTGCTCTCACTGCGGCAAGAACAAACACACCAAGGAAAGCTGTTTTCTCCGGGTTGGATATCCGGAATGGTGGGACGAGAGGCAGAGAGCTCGAGCCCAGGCGAAATTCGCCGCCGTCGGTATAACCGAGGTGGGAAATCAACAAAACCAGGGCACGATTCCCAGTCGCGAAGGAGGAATCGGAGGGGGAAATCAACAGAACAACCCTCCGAATTAGGAAGGGAACTCAGGGAATGGCGGCGGCGGCGGAGACGGCGGCTTCCGCGTCGGAAACTTTGTGGAAAAGACCGGCGGGGCAGAATCCCAGAAATGGGGAGGCGGCGGCTATTCAGGAGGTAAAGGGTTTGATGAAATATCAAACCCTAAGTATTCTCGAGAATTATCTTTTTCCCCCTATAGTCTGCCCAAATTATGCATGATACCCCAATCTGTGCAATACTATAGGAAGCCCCACCTAAATACCTATAATTGCAATTTAGCCCCTGTTGTTGACCAAATTAGGACTCACAATCGTTTTGCACCATTATCAAATATTTCCGCTGCTTTTAGTGTGCAAAATACTGATAAAACTGAAAAAAAGGGGTTGGATTTTTGACTGCGGGGCCACTGTATGACCCCAGAACGATGTGATTTTATTGATTTTGGTGAAATTACTAAAACCTACATTCGAACTGCAAATGGGGAATTAATTGCTGTGAAAGGAGCCGGAACTATAGAAATATCCCCGAATCTTCGATTATCGAACTGTTTGTTTGTTCCTAGCTTGTCTCAACGATTGATGTCTGTGAGTCATGTAACAAGAGAGCTGAATTGTACACTGCTAATGTACCCAAGTTTTTGCATTTTACAGGATATTCGGACGAGGAGGATCGTTGGGCGTGGCACTGAGAACCAAGGACTCTACTATGTGGACGGGGTAGCTCACCATGGGAGTGCAATGCTGGCTCGCGGATCCACAAAAGAAGAGGCTTGGAGGTGGCACAAACCAACTTAGACAGTCCCCATAATTATTTTTGGGCTCTCTCTCCCCCTGACTACTAAGGTGGTGTGGGTAATAGAACTCGGTTTCCAAGAAGTTACAATTAACCGTGGTGATGATTTTTTTGGTGTTTGGGTCGTAGCATCGGTATCCCTTCTGGTTTACCCCATACCCTACAAAAACACATTTGATAGCACACGGGGAAAGTTTGGATCTCTCGTGTTTGGGAATGTGAACATAAGCGGTGCACCCAAAAACCTTTGGTGACATGCCAAGTGACTCTGGGATGTTGGCTTGTTTGGAAAGGCTGTCAAGGGGTGTTTTCATTTTTAGGATTTTGGTAGGGAGTCTGTTTATGAGGTATACGGCGGTGGCTATTGCTTCTGGCCAAAGGAAGGTAGGGACTTTGGATTCAATCATGAGGGCACGAGTTACTTCTAGGATGGTTCTATTTTTTCTTTCGGCTACCCCATTCTGTTCGGGTGTATAGGCACATGTGGTTTGGTGAATTAAACCTTTCCCCTGAAAGAATTCTGACATGGTATTGTTAACAAATTCCCTCCCATTATCCGATCGAAGGACTTTGATAGTGGTGTGAAATTGGGTTTGGATCATTTGAAAAAAAAGAATAAACCTTTCTGGCACCTCAGATTTATGTTTCAAAAAATATACACACGTCATTCGTGTGCAGTCATCAATAAAGGTCACAAAATATCTAAAACCATTCCCCCCAATAACAGGTGCAGGACCCCACACATCAGCATGAACCAAATCAAACATAGATTGCTTACGGGTATTAGAAGGTTTAAAAGATTGTCTGTGGCTCTTGGCCAAAACACATGTCTCACAAGAAAAATCTCTGGGAAACCAAAAATCGGGAAATAAAAGTTTAAAATAACCATAGGAAGGGTGTCCTAGTCGTCTCCCGCCGAGCAAGCCCCACACATCGATTGAGGAGCCAATAGAGACTGTTCCTGTCGCTCCCGCCGAGCAAGCCCCGTCAGAGTCACCTCATCCACGTTCTAGCGCCCCTCCTCAACCGATATCCGAGGTATGTCTAGTGTCAAAGAAGGGCTAACGGCTAGTAGCATTTACCAATTAATTGGTAACTGTTGTATTAATCAATATTAATACATTTCCTAGGAGATAATTATTATTGTGTAGTTCCTAGAATGAAGGGGTTTTACCCCATGATTGTATTACCCTATAAATGGGGCTGCTGTAACATTCAAGAGAATACAACACAGAAATACAATCAAAATATTCCTTCTCTATTCATTTTTGCCACCATGGTGTATCTTCCATACAATGCCTCTCTCGATTACCATCTCTGAGATGGTATCAGAGCAGGTTATAACAGTGTGGGACTCAGAAAACATTCATCACCGTCCCTAATATACCTTTCTCAGCCTTTTGTAAACCTGCAAAATCAGGAAACCAGCCATGTCAGAATCTGACTCAGAAGCTGCAAACAACAACCAACCTTTGGTGAATTTTCCAGGGGAATTCGCTACCCAATTGGCAGAATTCCTTAAGCAAATCAATTTCCAACCAAAAGCCTCAGAACAGCCGCCACCTCCACCCTCAAACCAACCAGAATCACTGGGTGAGGTACATGTGCAAAGCAAACTCAATGGAGACAACTACTCCGTGTGGACAACTCTGATGAAATGGGCAATTGGAGGAAAGGGTCTGTCGTCTCACATCAATGGAGTTACAGACCCTCCCCCAATCAATGATCCCGGATATGCAAAATGGGAGCA
>NW_025952753.1:0-40968 GCF_023119035.1 Salvia hispanica | reverse complement strand
GGTGCAACCAACACCCAACTCACAAGCATATGCAATGTGCCCTCATCTTCAAAAACAGTTTCGATCGCGAAATGACTCCAAGAAAAAACACATCTTTACTCACAATTATCAACTATGGCCATGTAAGAGAACTAAAATAATAAAGTTGAAAATTCTAGATCCATACCTTCACTTCTTGATACACCCAAAGAAACAAAACTAATCAAATTGATGATAAGGAATTTGATTCTTCACCTGATTATCCATCAATCGATCACACAGATGAAGCGGCTAGGGCACGGCACGGCGCAATTGCAGAGAGAAAGAGCTAGGGCATGCGAAGAGCCGGAGAGAGGAAAAAGACGCGAGGAGGGAGAAACGAAAAAGTGCTGCGTATTTCAGTTTTTATATGACCCGTTTCTATTTTGACCCGGTTTAGGGTCCGCGTTTTTTTTAATTCCAACCCGTTTTTACATGGAATTTATGGAATTGGAATTAGAATTCTTTTGTGATTTCATGGAATTAGAATTGTGGAATTGGAAGATTTGGAATTGCAATTCAATTCCAAATCCAAACATTTTTGTGGTGCCAAACATTGGATTTGGAATTGAAGGTTCCAATTCCAATTCTACACCTCCAATTCCATGTTCCCAAACACACCCTAACTTTCAACATTTTTTGTTTATTTCCCTAAACTTTGATTTTTGAATGTAAATATATATGAACTTTGAATGTTTTTTTATTTTTACCCCGACAAACAGTTCTAGTCAAACTAAAGCTAATGTGGAGTACAGTTGCCATATTATCATCCACGTGGCAAAATCAGTAGGACATGGTATTACCCTGCAAATATACGAACTTTCAACAATCGAACTCGATGAACGTCTGGACCTCCTCTTCTTCTTATTCTCCACCTCCACGAGCTTCACTTGTTCCAAAGAGCAATAAAGCTCTCGCTGCATGTGGGCGTTCTACATATCATTCTCTTTGTCTTTGAAAGAGCTTCGCGTTGGTATCAAGATAATCTCAATCGGAGTTCTGTGGAGAAAGTTATGGCCACTCTACCAAAATCGCGCAAAGTTGCCAAATTTAGGCGGAAATTCAATGAAGGAAAGAAACTATTACCTTGTTAAGCCAAATCTTTTCCTTAACCTATGGAGCACGAAATTTCTATCTTTCCTATTACTTGGAGGACACCTTTTACCATGTTTAAACCTTTTTCAAGCCTATATATATCTCATAACCTAATTCATAATATTCAACCAATTCATAGCCTTCAAAATTTGGGGAGCCCCAGGACTCCTCCTCCAACCCTAATCCTTCATCTAGATCCTCTTTTTGCCAAATATTTCCAGAGTTTAAAACTAATAGTTCTTCATTGTGCAAGGAGTTGAAGAAGGATTCAAGAGAAGATCATCACAGCTACAATGATTCAACCTTTGGGTTCTATTGTTTTAGTTCTTATGTTTTCATTGTTCTCCCTTCAGTCTATGTTTTTAGCTTATTCAATTATGTGTAACAAAACTCATAGGATTCTAGGGATGTGTTAGTAACAACTTTGGTTATACAATTTCGTTCTCTATTTAATATCCATTTGTTTTTACTTCGTTTCTACCCAAAGTAATTGGATAATGCTTCTTGATTGAGTGAAACAATCTATGATGATTTAATATAACTTGATACATAATCGTGAGAGGAGGTTGGCGAGTTGGATCCACTTAGTAGACACTACAATTAGCTTCCCTTAAAACGGCACTGTTTATTGAGAGTGAGGACTTTTCAAAGGTCTTAGGAGCTTTTAGGAGTGACATATCTAGGATTAACAACCCCAGTGTTAGTAATCTACGTTTGCATCGCATGAGCATAATTTATGTGACTCGTCCTATCAAATTACTAATTGTGCTAGGGTATTGTAGTTGGAATTTGTATAACCATAACTGTGAACACACATCCCTAAGTTTCCCTTATCTCTCATACTTTATCTCTGCGATTTATTTGCAATTAGTTGTTTATTGCTTTTAATTGTTCTTTGTTTTCAAAAATCTCCAAAACTTTCGGTTTTCCGAATAGTAATTGAGTTTTAGTAGAAGGTAGCCAGTTTGTGATTGTTTTCTCCGTGATCGATATCCGGTACTGACCTTTAGCTATACTAGATCTACTCTATATACTTTCAGGGACAAGCTGAGAGCACAGTACATGTCAATTAATTCATAATCCTTAGGTCAAGGGAATTCACTAGATTGCGAGGTCTAGGAACTCGATAACCGAGATGACTACAGTCGTCGGACTCACCTTCATCCTGCTATCAATAAAAATACCTCAACCAACTATACTAGCAATTAGTATAGAGAAGTAAAGGGTCGATCCCACAGAGAGGAATAGGACGCGAGTGAGAGTTAAGAGGACTTGGGAAAGGGTTGGCTGCTGCCACACAAATTTGGGTCGAGACTTTAATTACTAGGCTCTGGAAATATGAACGAACTAATCTAACAGCTAGACCTAGGAAACAGAAAACATGATGCAAACATTCACGATGGAACAAAGATCGGATAGATAATGAAATTGAACAACTAAATTTTACTAGACTTAGTGAAACGATTTCTTAAAAACTACTAAACAGGGGAATGCATGCAGTGGGGACCATTTTCCTAAAACAGAAATAGTACGGAAATAAAACTGCGACAAGGCAAATCTGGTTCTAAGTAACAACTAACTTCATCCCTTCCAACGATCCATGATCACATATGCAAAAAAGAGTAATACATCGAATCGGAACAGAGCATGTTGAATCAAACGATCAAATTACGATTAAATGAAAAATCAAAACAGATCTACTATCACTAGACGAGGTAAATGAAAAAATAGTAGTTATACTTCAATACCCATGCAGAATTTCAACAGATCTAAACATCGGATGCTTCATCCGCTTCGGATCCAAGCAATCCCCTACAAACAACAGCAATTCCGTCTCTGATCACTCCGATCCAAACAATTCACCACAATCCAACAACAATTTAACTTCAACCCAACAGATCAAGTGCGAAAAGCATCCAAAGTAAACAAAGAACTGAGATCAACATGAATCGAAATCGAAAACAGAAAATAAACTTCCATAGCTGAAGTATCCAGAATTTCACAACGATGAAACGATCGCCGAGCTTCGAATAGCGAAGACTCGGCTCAAAAGCAGCAAATAGAAATTAAAAGTGATTGTTTCTTCGCCCTACGTGAGGACGGTGGTACACACTGAAACTAGCTATCAAGACATGAACCTCCCAGGAAATTACCCCATAGTGCAGTGTGTGTAGAGAAATTTGAAGAAGTAAGCTAGGAACTACGAGCTGGAGCGTGAAAAGAGTGATGATAATTTTGTATGCGCTTCCAGTATTTATAGACAGACGACTTCTAGATCCTTCCTTGTATTCTCTATTTTGCCCATTGTCTTCGAAGCTCCCTCCGTCTTGTGAATTGTTGCTCTTTTGCTCTTTTTTCGCTTCTTCCCTTCGCCCGGTAAATTCCTTCTCTTATCTCCTCGGCCTGGAGATTTTGTCTACACAACCTAACTTAAAACATGTGTTAGACCAGGAAATTATTGAATTTACCCCAATAACCGATGCATGAAATTGGCCTTATCAAACTGCTCACACTTAACCTATACTTGTCCTCAAGTATGAAAGACAAGAGATAAGGCAAATTTCAGTCATGGTTATTATTTACTAGACTTAGGAAAACGAGAAAGACCTAGACCTAGACACAAAAAGACTTAAAACACATAGACACGTAAAAGAGAAAACATAGACAAAACACATATGTATAGACTAGCTTATTTTTTAGTAGTCGTCCCCACAAGCTTAAGGTCTCGTCAATTGTCTACAGTCTAAGATTCCTCCCTTTCCCTTCATCTACCTGGTCAGTTTGTCAGTTTGTATAGATGGCCTCTAGTTTTACTACGTTGTTGGATTCTCTCAGTCACTCGCTCCTCACCAGAAACGTTAGGACTTCTTCACTCATTTATACTTTTTTCCATACCACTGATGCCTTCAGTTCTTTTGACACATAAAAGCTCCTTAAGGTCTTTCTTAGGGTTGAAACGGGGCCTGGGGATTGTAATGTATGTAGGTGAGAATCCTAAGGGGCCTAAGTTCAAAAATTGCGAAGGACATGTGAACTTAGGGACAAAAGTTGGAACAACCTCCCTGTTTACAAAGCTGCATTCCCAAAGCTGAGGCTATTCCTTGGCTATCTTAGCCATTCTGACCACTATTTTTTTTAACTTTCTCTTTACTCTTTTACTTTCTAATTTTCTCTGGGTCAGGTTATAATATTTTTCTGCCATTGACTTTTTTCATTTTTTCATTTTATTTTTTTCTTGGACCAGGTTAGAATTTCCTGCCCATTTTCTAACTTTCTTTTCTTTCTATATTTTTCCCCGGTTCAGGCAGAATTTCCTGCCGATTTTCTAGCTATATATATAGTTTTTTCTTTTCCTGCTTTTCAACCTAACTCCCTACCCCATTTGATGAGTTGCCCCCACTCCGTCCCCTTGTTCACATGGAATGAAGGCTGAGGTGTCAAAAGAAAGATCAACTTTACTTTAGGTTCAACTTGGTCAACTATGGGGTGCCCTTACAATGAGGCGGGTTTATCAGATTCCAAAGAATTTTAAGCTCAACTGCCTTTAGTCCTTACTTCCTATGTCATTTTCCCCTAAGCATCAAGTGACAGCCTCTCTCCCTATTCTATTAGTAGAAAGTGTTCTACTTTAGGCTTTTAACTCACTTATTTAGAGGGCTTCACAACTAGTTAAAACTAAGGCCTTTTCTATCTTCCTTACTTCGTCCAAACTGCTTTCGGTTTATTAAGGAAAGAGGTCTCACAAATTGACATGTATCTTTTCTTTGATCACTTTCGCTAAGGGAATCTTGCTATTTATTTTTTACCAGTTTATACTTAACACAAAATCCTAAAAAAATAAAACTGACTCCTAAAACAAAACAGACTCCTAGACCTGGCAAAATTATACCCATGCTTCATACTTATTATACTAGACCTGGCAAAATTATACTCATGCTTCATACTTACTGTACTAACTGTTTTCCCCCTCCCACTTCACTCGTGCTTGTTCCCAAGCAGTCGTCATGAAGTGGAAAAGGTAGTTAGGTAACAAATATACCAATCACAGAAACATCACACAATCATGCCATCCAAGAGACTTAAAACACAAATGAAATATATACATACACAAACTTCTCACGCTTAGACCAGACATTGGGCTAAGTGGGAGAAAAAACAATCACAGGAAACAAAAACATGTTATCACAACAAGCTTCTCACACTTAGACCAAGCATTGGGCTAAGTGGGAGAAGGCACATATAACAAACATACTTAAAAAAAACAGATAAACATGGTTAAACAGAAAAGATAACTAAAATTAAAAATTACTTGTCACTGCAGGGGTTAATTCTGAGTCTGGCCCCCTTAGGAGGTGGTACACTGGGGCGGTTCGTCTTGATCTTCTTTCTCACCGGCGACGCCGGTCCCTCTTCCTCTGGCACGTGCTTGGTAACAGGCTTTTTCACAGACATGGGGGGCACTGGCTTGGAGACGGATGTTGGCTTCTGGACGGATGGACTTCCTTAACCAAGTTGAACGGTCCGGTTGCCAGGTCCAGGCGGAATTCTCCAACCACTCCGCCATCTTTTTCATAAGCCTCACTGCATCAGCCATCCGATCGTTCTGAGCAGACGATCTGTCGGCCAGTTTGTCAATGCTCCCCTTCAAAGCCTGAATTTCCATTCTTACTTCCCCGATATCCTTTCTTACTTCCAGCATTTCCCTCCTGCTCTTGACTATCCACGGCTGTTGGCACTTCCACTCCTTCAGGATCCCGCTTCAGCACACCATCTAGTCGCCCAATCTCGGAAACAAGTGACCTCCCCATCCATGTACAAGAGGTTCTTGTTGAAGAAGTACTCCACGCTGAATAGCTCTAGAGCGTCACACATACGCACATTGGGGCCAGCCTTGGCAATCTTCATGATGAAGTTGCGCTCGATGTAGGCGCCAAGAAGGTGGCAGGTATATAAATGGCGGGACGGATTGGAAGTCATTGAGTGGCAAGCATATGCCAACCAATAGCCGAGGTGGACTTTAGTATTCTTCGACATACACCAAGCGAAGTAGAGTTCGGTGGTGGTGAGAGCAGAGCTGGCAGAACTCATTAGGTTGTAGCCGACGAACTCCTGGTCAAATCTAAGGAGGTGGTTTGTGATGTGGAAGCCCTTAGAAGCACTAGTCTTGAAAGTGCCACTCTTCTGATGTGTAATCGCCTCCCATGCAGACTGCGGCGCAAAGCCAGGAGTGTTCCTCGGAGCGCCAATCATCCTCTCATTCATTCCAGATCCCCTCTTCGTCCTCCTCGTCGTGAACAACCCCATTCTGAGGGACCATTCTCTTATACTCATCAAATGCTCCATGTTGAACAAGCGGGAGGATATAGAGTCGGAGTCTGGATCCATCGTGGCTTTGAATCGGAAAGTGGAGAAAAACTCCCTTGCTGCGATAACAGGCACCTCTTGTTCACTGTGATTTAGTAACCACTCGAAGCCTATAGCTTGGATATATGACAGGAATTCTTCCTCGGACTCAATATCCTGAGAGGCTCAGCATCTATTGCTCACGCCAAATCCGAAACTCAAAAAATAAGCCGCTGACACGTATTCAGCAGGGATAAAGAGATTAATATATTCACGAGTGATCGGATTGCATATACAAATACGACGCTTTGACGAGGTCTGTACAAGGAGCAATCCATTGGTCTCCTAAGCTCGGCATCTTGTGATTTTGTTTCCGAGAGGGATTTCGAAATCGGCCATTGGGCGGAAGCGAAGTGTGTGGCTCTCGACATCGGCTTCGTCTTCGTCTTTGAATTGGAAAACGGTGCAGTGAGTTGAGTTCGTCAAGGGATTCAATTGAGCTAGGGCGGGTGGGGTTTTGATTTTGGATTTGGCGAAATCGGCAGATTGGAGGAGATAGAGCCATGGTTTGCAGACGCATTTGCTGATTGAAATGGTCCGGAGAGGGAGGCGTGAGAGGATGTTGGTGGTGAGATTTGATGGTAGGTTTTTGAAGAAATTTCGCTCCGTTAATGGTGGAAATGGAATGCGTTTAACTTTAAACATGGTGGAAGAAGCTGTTGCGTTGTGTGAATAAGAATTAGGGCTTCTTCTCTCACTTTTTATAGTAGCAATATTTTTTTTTTGGTATTTTTAAATTTGAATATTGAAACGTTGTATGAGTATACTCGGTAAGCACGAAGTTCGATGCTTAAACGCTTGATTGAGCATACTCGGTAAGCACGACTGAGCATCTTTTGTCAAGTAATAGTTCAATGCTCAATATTCCGAGATGCAAAATTTGCAATTGTCAGATCAATGCTCGACCTCAATGGTCATTAGCTTGATTGAGCATCGAGCAGCAACCAAATGGCATAAAACGAGGTTAGGGAGGGATGGAGGGGTTTTGGTTACCGAATGATGGGAACTTGTGTAATTATTATCTTGATTTTAAACGTATGTCATGACTATTCATCTTTCTTTCTCTTTTCTTATCTTATAATCTATAGAAAAGGATAGTTGTGTTAAAAATAATATGATTGTCATTGAGGATACTTCTTTTTTACACTCATTTTTGAAAAATCTTAATAAATAATTATAAGAGAATAAATAGTACTCCCTCCGTCCCAGATAATTCGTTCCAGTTACTTTTTCACACTCATTTTGCAAAAATAATAATAAATAGTTAAAGTGGAGAGAAAGTAAAATACAAAAGAGAATAATGTAGAGAATAGTCTTACCTACATTATTCTTTCTCTTATTTTACTTTATCTATACTTTACCTATTTATTATTATTTTTACAAAACGAGTGTGAAAAAGGAATTGAGACAAATTATCTGGGACGGAGGGAGTATAATAAAAGTTAGAATAATATAGATTTATTATAATTTTTTAAAAATAAATAAAAAAAGAAGTGACTAAAATTTATTGAGAGAGAGGGTAAAATGCAGGAAAACTTTGGTTATACTTTTCTGAGAATGCACTGTATGATTTCCTAAACTCAAGCATAGATTAAAAAATTCATTACACCACGTAGGAAACCGAACCTATTAATAATACATGGTATATCGTGAAAAGAAGCTACAAAAAGACATATTTAATTTAAAAACAAAAACAAAAATCTGCTTTTACATAAAAAAAAAAGCTGCAGGTGGTGGTAATTATCGATTTGTCTTCCCAAAGTCTTATTTGAATATGAAATAGATTTGTTAATAGGTCAATGTTCTATTTCATAATGTTTAAAGAGTTAAATAGGGGCAGGAGTAACGAAATTTATTAAATGAATTCCACTAAATGTGATAACTGATATGTAAGTTTAATATTGAAGTGCTGGAAACAAAAATTTCAAATGAATATATACTATGAACTATTTTATTTATACTTATATGTTGGCAAATTAGCATTAATAATAAGTCCATCCTCCTAACGCAGATTACATGGAAAAATATCTGTTAATATCAATTAATATTTGAAATTAGTTGTAGAAGAGAAATTAGTACGGCAAGCTAGCATTAATAATGCATTTGGCTTGCCAAAGTATATTATCATAGAAAGATGAAAAAAAAATCTGTTCATACATTAATTATAATATAATTAAAAAGATAGAGATGAATAGGGCAGACTGAAAATTGGAAATAGTAGACAATGAATTGTTATTGGGACTTGGGAGCATGCAACAAAATATTTTAATGAGAATGTCAAAGTTAACGGCTGAATAATACTTCAACGAATAATCCTTTTAATAGTAGGAGTACGTACTAGTATAGGGATGTAGTATATTTGTAATTATGTATGATTGTATGACTGTTACAATTGCTACATTTACTTCATGGTGTATATATGTATGATTTAATATTATGGATGAGAAGAAAAAGATTATTAATATAATGATTATATTCAATTAAATAATTTAAATATAATTATAAAAGATATTTGAGTAGGGCAGAGGGTTAACAAAAGTTAAATACTAAAACATGAGACTTATAGCCAGTAGTATTATACGTTTTTGAACAGCTTTATTATTATAATAAATTATTTTTATTATTTCTCATTTATATCGATATATTGAGAATGTGTAGTTGGGAAAAAAATTTGGCCCGAGCATCGCACGGGTGATAAGACTAGTAATAATAATAATAATAATAATAATAATAATAATAATAATAATAGTCTTATGTTACACAATATGACAAACTTATTCAAGAAAAAAAGAACTACACATATATAGCTGTATAACGATAATTACAATGCCTTCTTTTCCCGATTTAATTGTTCCAGTCCTATTCCATTTCAAACACCATTCCCGGTGAGGTTGGCGAGCCACTCTGGAGCCAAGTAGCCTCGCGTGCCTCTCACGCTAGTTAGGGCTCTATACCGGTGATCCTTTGGGTTAACGAGCTTTGCAAGGCCGAAATCAGAAACCTTTGCGCAGTAGTTCTCGTCTAAGAGGATGTTCTCCGGCTTGATATCGCAGTGAACGATGCAATCCCGGCATTCCTCATGGAGGTACGTGATCCCTCTCGCTGTACCGAGGGCTATGTTGTACCGATTCTCCCAATTCAGATGCTTCCCCGACTGCTCCGAGAAAATCCAATCAGTCTCAACAGATTCAAGTGGTGAGTGTTGAAGTAAGAGAGAGCTGAGCTGGAGTTTTCCCCTTTCATTTGTGTGTCTTTCATGTTTGATAAGTGTCAGTTTATCACTTTCAACATGAGATGCAATTGGAGATGACTTGACTTATCGATGATGTGGGTAGAAGTTGATATCGTTGTTGAATCTTAAGTGGAAGTGCATTTTGGCACGCGATTGTGTTTTTTTAAAATTAATACTCAAGTAATTAACTTCGTGCGATTTAGTTTGTACGGGAAAGAGGCGATGAAATTTGGACTTTAATATAAAAAGAATATAACGTGAGTAATTACACTTGGGCCTTCCTTCCCAAGCATAAAAGTCCAAGAATTAATTAATTCTATAAGTCTCTGGGCCTGATTTAATTACAACAATTAAATTATAATTTGGTCCTAAACAATTAAGACAGATGGAACACAGTTAAAATCCTTAAACCTAAATATTCTTTTCTGAACCTCTCCGATCCAGAGCCAGAATCGATCCAAAGCAGAATTCTGAATCTGCTTTTAATCCTGTAATTTAACCACACAGTCAAACCAATTTAATTTCCATAATTGGCAATTAAGCCATTTAATCCACATAAATCCCAATTATTGTCATTTACTTTCCACATTATTTTAATTATACACTACTCGACTTTTTCCATCACTCACAAATCACAATCTCACACAATCTACTATCACAAGAAGTTACATACACAATAACACAAACCATAACAATAGGTTCAAGTGAGAAACAAGCAATCATAGGAGAAATTGCTAACTAGGTAATATCCAACCACAGTCTATTCTTCAATAATTTGGTAATCATAGAAGGGAGATGATTGATACTGTTATTGATTAGAATGATGCTAAATGGCCACATTATAGCCGGCCACATAAAGTTAAATTAGTAAATTTAAGTGTACATTAATCAATAAAATATTAGTTATAGTTAGTGGATGGCTTAAAATTACTTATGTATCCTTTGCCTTATTTTTGGTTATTAATTCTCATCTCAAAATTTCAGACCGGGAGGGAATCTGTATACTATTTCAAAATTTGAAATAAAGTTAGCATTAACAACAACTTCCTATTTAATAGCCTTTAATTGGAATTTGAATCAAAACAAACACTAATTAACTGAGTTCTTTTTAAATGCCCAATCGATTAATGTTATTTATCATATAGTCTGAATGTATCATACAGTAATATTTTAATGAAATTTGTTCCATGAAATTAGTAAGCTCCTGTGTACAACAACATGACTAAGAACAATAATCCTAAATTATTTGACAGAATTTTCTCCTAAATATTTGTAATATTAATAAATACCATGAAATTAAATTACAGAATTAAGAAATCTATTTATAAATTAAAAATATGTATATAAATATAATGCTTAACTATGGTACAATAGTATATTAACATATACCAACAAAGAAAATCGTTCATAACTAAAATGATAAACTAAAGCAATCGAAAATACAGATAGTATTCTTAATTTACATTTGAGTAGTCTTATAAGTACAAATATGGGATTCTTAATAGTACTAATTAGGAATTTTTATGGCTATAATTCACAACTTGAAATACTCTCATATGTGCATTAATGGGTTTTTTACTATGCATTCACACCTAATAAAAGAAGGAATTGGTTTTAGATTCACGGAGATTAAAATTGGAGGTGTAGTCAATCTCGTGAAATTGATGGACTTTGTCATGATTTAGAAGTTGGATATTTGATTTATAATTCGATTGAGAAATTATTAATTAATTTAGAACTTCGATTGTTATGAAATTAAATTGAATATTTGAGGATTTTAAAAATACTTTAAATTGACAATACCTGATTTAGCAATATAACACTCCCCCAACTGGACATCTAGTTTGATCTTTGATTTAATTAATCAAAAGAAATGATATTCTATATACTCTATGTGAGCAATTTGTATGAGTATCACCCTCGTTTGATGCATCGTTAAAACCTTTTGCTTTATTTTATATATTTAGTTTGATTTTAATATATTTTAAAGTGTTATTAGGATTTTTAGTTTTGATGTTTTATTCTTTTCTTTTTTGTAGTTATAGAGAAAACGGATAAATTGAACTTTGATTTTCAAGAATTTTATAAAATTAAAATATCAATAATATTTTGAAACATATTAGAATCAAACTAAATATATATTACAAAACTAACGCTAAAAATAATTTAGCTAATTATTAATATCCATTTTGACTAATTTGGATAGTTATATATTTGATTTAATTTATCTTATATCTAATGGATACAATAGGTGAATAGGATGTCTAGTTTGATCATCGATTCAATTAACTAATCAATTTGAATGGTAAGATTAATGCAACAATTTAAATGACTTAATTGGATATTAGATCATTTTGATATAATTACTAATTTAAATTGATCTTTGATCCTAGTATAGAATCGGGATTTTAAATTACAATGGAATAATTTAACTAAATAACATATCCAATTGACTAACAGAGAATAATTTACACTTGATTCAATTGGATAAAATTAAAATTAAAATTAAAATTGAACTTTGATTTACATGAATTTTATAAAATTAAAATATCAATAATATTTTAAAACGTATTAGAATCAAACTAAATATATAAAACAAAACTAACAAAGCTAATAATAATTTAGCTAAATATTAATATCCATTTTTGACTAATTTGAATAGTTATATATTTGATTTAATTTATCTTATATCTAATGGATACAATAGGATGTCTAGTTTGATCATTGATTCAATTAACTAATCAATTTGAATGTTAAGATTAATGCAACGATTTAAATGACTTAATTGGATATTAGATCATTTTTTATATAATTAATAATTTAAATTGATCTTTGATCCTAGTATAAATTCGGGATATCTAGATTGATATATATCCAATTGACTAACTGAGAATAATTTACACTTGATTCAATTGGATATGTATCATCGGATATCTAGTTTGATATTGAATTCAATTAGACTAATCAATTCAAATTTTAGATTTATACGAGTACTTGGCTTTTCAATTTATCTTACACTCAATTCAATAACTCAATCGAAAGTGAAATTTATTTGATACAATTAATGATTTTAATTGATACTTGATTCTATATTAAATTTGGGATTTTAATTCAATGATTTAACTAAATCATATACCCAAATATACCCAAGACTAATTGGGGAGTTTGATTTTTTATTCAATATGATCTAATAGTTTGATATATTATTCAATTAAACCAGTTAATTGAATGTAGATTAATGCAACAAATATTACTCAATTAAACCAGTTATTGAATGATAAGATTAATGCAACAAAAATTTAGATTTAACTGGTAATTGACTTTAAAAATGTCCTATACTTAATTCAATAACTCAATCGATTATTTGACTAATTTAATACAATAAATGACTTTAACTGATCTTTGACCCTAGATTAAATTTGGAATTTTAATCGAATTATTTAACTAACTCTTATATCCAATTGACCTATTGGGGATAATTTTATATACTGTATGATTTAATTTATCTTTATACACATTCTAATTTATCATAGTATGCACACACTAATACATATCTGATATCTCTTCTTCATATCCTATCATAAATCTATCCAAATTTTTTACTGAAACTAAACAAATGTATGTAGCAATCGATAGTTTCACATAAAAATTTTACAAAATCTATTTTTTTACCGAAAATCCAAAAAATCAAAAGCGATAACAAAAAAAAAAACGTCATGACACGACTCAAAACTTCCTCGTCATCACTGCATCGGCCAGAAATTTCTTCGAGGTGCGAATTTTCGTGACAAGGAAAGGGAAGGAAAGTGGAAAAAGAAGCGCCTATTTGTTGGGAGGTTGGCAGGAGAAAGGAGTGAAAAAATGGGTGGGAATTTTTATGCAGCCAACTTACAAGGTCATAAAAGTCAAAAGAAATTAGAGTTGAACCGGATATAATGAATGCACCGAGTTTTTTCTGCTAAACCAATTTTATGGCTGGCCGTAATGTGGCCACGTGGCATTTCCCTATTGATTGATTAAATGGGAGTTTTAATTCAATTTTGGGCTTCCAATCCTTTGGGCCAACTTTATTAATTTCTGGGCCAGATTAATAAAAAGAAATTTAATTTATAAAGATCTTGGGCTGATAATAATTGATTTATTCGGGACTTATTCCCGAAAAAATTAATTGGTAAAATCATCCTAAGTCCGGAATATTTAATTTGAGAACATTAATTACAGAAAGTAATCGCGCATTTATTTAAATTTCAGGAGTTAATTGCCAAGCTTTTCCGGGAAGATACGAGGAGTCGAGCAAGGACGTTTTGGGCGCGCAAGCAGTTGGTCGGGTTGATACGATCCTCTATATCATGGATATCCATATTATTTAGTTATCTTTTGATTCACCAAATCTTTTCATATCTTAGTTTTCTTATTCAATAAGTTAGGGTATAGTATTCTAGTATTATAAATAAGGGCATAGATTGTTATTATTTCCATCCTCCAATCAATCAATAAGAATTATTATTTCTCCACTATCGTGTGACTCAAGGTTGTGAAACCTTAATTACTTGCTGCCCGACGGAAGTACTTCCGCGTACAGCCCCAATCGATCTCCGCCGACCCTACGCAGGGCGCCGGAATCCTCAACGGCCGCCGAGCAACGCCGCCGGCCTCAGTTAAGGGAAGAAGGCCCTTAACAACTGGTGCTTTCATCGTGATCTCACCCTCCCACCATCTCAAACCGAAGCTACACCGCTGCCTGACGGAAAAGACTCCGCACACAGCAACTGCTTAGGTTGTCGAGTCCCGCCTGTCCGCCGAGCTCTAGCCGCCGGACAACTCTACTTTTGCAACGCCCGACGGGAAGGATTCCCGCGCGCCGCGTCGAAGTCAAACCACCATCACCGCCACATTTTACCCTCCATATTCTGTGATCACCCAAGCACTCACTTATCATGTCATCCAACTACACCCATCGGCAATTCGACCACCAGCAACAGTCACGACAACAAGTTTACAGTGCAAAGCTCGATCTCTTGCTCTCAAAACTAACCGACATGGAGAGGCGATGGGATGAGTCCAAACTTCGCGCAGCAAGATGGATTCGGCCTCCTGACGAGTTTCCTTATGAGTTTCCTGCCCAAGACAAAAGGGATTATGACGACTTCCGCCGTCCATGGCCACCGACGTACGATCAGCGCCGCTGCAATCCGCCGGCAAGATTTCGTGACCAATACATCGACACGCGGGACCAACGTGGGAGATATGGCAATGATTATCGAGATTTCTCTCACCAATATGTTGATCAGTACGTGCAACATGACTATACTACTCGCCAGCCATCCTGCTGGGACCCGCCGGACGCCCGTTCCCCTAGACGCAACCAAGCCTATGATGAGAATGTTGATGTTGGGTATATGAGACAACATATTCATGAAGACACTTGTTTTATGACTCATGACATGAACTCTTCACGTGGCATTGAGAAGAGAGTAGGATATGGGTGTATTTCAAACATTGAACCAGGACATCACCCTTGGCAGCCGGACCGAACACTTACGACTCCTGACCGAACACGACATCAACAGCCGCGACAACCCTCCTGCCGGCAAACACCGAGTCTCTGCCGCTCAGCAGCGCCACCGCTCGCTGCTGCTGCACCGTCACCGCCGCTGCGATCAGATCGTCCGCAAAAGCAGCCAGATACAACGTCGACTATTGAGCAGCCACCCTATGCTGCACCGAGAGCTTGTCAGCCGTTGCAATCGCTGCCCGTGTCAGCTCCATTCTTGGCCTCTACTCATCATCCACTGGCTGGTGTATCAAGCTCAAGGAAAGAGGAGTGGGAAACACATTTGCACGATGGTGAAGAAAAGAGGGAGGATAAGTTGACAGAACTTAATAGTGTGTGGAATCAACAAGAGAAAGTGAGTGACTCTACTGCCAAAAGAGAAGAAGATGTCAATAAAAAATTTCCGAAGCTGACCGAGAAAGAGATAATAGCTGATACTCATCAATCTAATTTAGAGACGAAAGAAAAGGATTTCAGTGTGTTGATTGAGAAGCCAAGCAAAAGAGAGAGCATGAAGATTCAGAGCCTTGTTGATGAGCACACGGATGAATTTGAAATACAGAAGCAGGACAATCAATTAGAAATGGAAGAGAAACAAAGGTTGTTTCTAAATGATCTTAAATTAAATACGGACGGATTGGGTAAGAAAGGAGGGGCGCACACTTTGCAAGCACTTGCTTATGTTTATGTGGATTTGAATGTCACTGACATTTCAAACATGAATCTTCGATTACCATCAACGTCGATGCACGGTTGATTCCTCCGCGTAAAAACAAGCCGTGTTTGAGCATTGGACGTGTGGCAGAGCATTCCATTTTAGCGTTGAATTTGGACGACCACATCAGTCTGCATTCGTTAGCGTTGAATTTGGACGACTACATCGGTCTGCCTTCGTTGATTTTTTATGGAGGTGATGAAGGGAAACGCTCAGCTGCTCGGTGTGTGTTTGATCCAGGAGGAGATGCCTCGCCAAAGCTTGCTTTCAACTCTCATCGTTGCTTCGTGGTTTCTACCTTGAGGACAAGGCGGATTTTAACCGCGGGGGAGTTGATACGATCATGGATATCCATATTATTTAGTTATCTTTTGATTCACCAAATCTTTCCATATCTTAGTTTTCTTATTCAATAAGTTAGGGTATAGTATTCTAGTATTATAAATAGGGCATAGATTGTTATTATTTCCATCCTCCAATCAATCAATAAGAATTATTATTTCTCCACTATCGTGTGACTCAAGGTTTTGAAACCTTAATTACTTGCTGCCCGACGGAAGTACTTCCGCGCACAGCCCCAATCGATCTCCGCCGACCCTACGCAGGGCGCCGGAATCCTCAACGGCCGCCGAGCAACGCCGCCGGCCTCAGTTAAGGGAAGAAGGCCCTTAACACGGTGTCGCATGTGACACTTTAGGCGGCCGCGAATGATCGAAAATACACAAATAATCGGATTACAAGATAAAACACTTTAACTAAGGTGAAACTTGGAAACAAAAAGCGACCCAAAACCATAACCACACTCATATAGCCATGCTATACTAACATAGAAGTGTGATCAATTGCTAACTTTCTTAAGTTGCTTACTCTATTAATTCATCTACGAAATGTATTAAACATAATTTATTGACATTTCAATATATTGTGTTGGCATTATGTGACATTTTTAATACACTGCATTGATGAGTTAGCAATATAACACACCCAAACTAATATAATGGTCATCTTTATAGATATGAAACTGATAGTAATAAGACAAATTCAAATCGTATCACCATAAGGATGAAGATCTACCTCTCGCCGTGGCATGTAGCTAGCGCATAGAGGTAGGCGAATCACCGGGTGGAGCCATGGGCTGATTGCGGCTACAAAATGATGCCGAATGCGGTGGAGATTTGGAGGGAAAATTTCATGGACGACGCCATTGAGTTCCCGCTACAAATGTGGCATAAATCTTGTGCAGAGCGGCCGCTGTTTCAATCATACTGATCCTTTCGTCTGCTGAAACAACTAAACATTTCATTGCCAATTCAAATGTTGATAACATGCATTTCTCCTTGGCAGAGTAATATTGATCTTCCCTTGACAGCAAAGCAGACGCCATCACTTGAGTTGCGGTATTTTGCTCTAGTGCTTCGCTTACCCACTGTTTTAAGCTTCTTTCTTCATCGAACATATCGTCCATTGGCCTCTTTCCGGTAAACATCTCCAGCAGCAGTATCCCAAAACTATATACATCTCCATTTATTGAAACTTTCCCTTCTATTCCAAACTCTAATAGTATTACATGCATTCAATTTTTAGTTAGGATTAGGTAAAACATTAATAAATGATGAAATTTAATTTAAAAAGGTTAGAATCATGCATACCTGGTGCTGCATAACCGATGGTTGCCATTGTTTGTGTTTGAAGGATAGTTTCGCCTCCATTGAAAAGCTTGGAAATGCCAAAATCAGCAAGATGGGCAACCATGTCTTGATCAAGCAACACATTGCTTGGTTTTATTTCGCAGTGAACAATTGGGAATGTATAGCCATGGTGAAGATATTCCATGGCGGCCGCAACGTCTATTGCTATTTTCAACCTCTGTATAAGATCCACACTATAATTGTTGGAATGCAACCATTGATCCAAGCTCCCATTTGGCATGTATGTGAGAATTAATGCTTTAAAGTTCACATTACAACAATATCCAATAACCCGAACTAAATTTCTGTGTCGAATGCTGCTCAATATAGAACTTTCAACACCAAAGCTCCTTGCTGCTCCTTGTAGTTCCAAGTTGAACACTTTTACAGCAACTTTCAACCCATCCGAAAGTGTTGCTTCGAATACAGAACCAAAGCTACCTCTTCCAAGTAGGTTGGTTTCGCTAAATGAACTTGTTCCTCGTTCAAGTTCATTGTAAGGAATTCCTATGCATTCAGTAATTTGTGCTGAAAAATGAACCAAGAGGGGTACTTTTTTCTGTTTACACATCCGTATGAAAGCAAGCAATGCAATCGCCACAATGACAGCTAAAATCACTAATGACACCATGAGCTTCTTTAACCATGATCTATGATGGCTTTCTGGACAGGGTGCAACTTGAAATGTTATTAGACCACACAAAGCTAAGTTGTCAGAAAAAGACGGTGCACTGAAGTTACCAAAGCAGCCACCATCTGGAATTCTCCCTTCCAGTTTGTTGTTGGAAACATTAAAATTTTCAAGACAACATAGGTCTTCCAAGAGTTTGGGTATTGATCCAGAAAGATTATTGTAAGATAAATCCAATGTTACCAAAACTTTAACCTTTGCCAAGGATTGAGGAATGGATCCACTAAGAAAATTATTTGATAAGTTAAGAAACTCTAGTGTTTGACAATCATCAATTGAGGTAGGAATATCACCTGAAAATTGATTAGACGACAAGTCCAAATGATAGATTAACTTGAAATTTCCAAGCGCGGATGACAATTGACCACTCAAATTATTGGAGACCAAGCTCAAAGCCAAAAGGTCCTTGAGAACCACAAGTTAGGAGGAATGGTAGAATTCAATTGGTTGTAACCTAAGGAGATGACTCTCAAGGATTTAACATCACCTAAGCATTCATGTATGGGACCCACAAGCATGTTCATGCTTAGGTACAACTCCCCCAAATGATTCATTTGGCAAAGTTGGTTAGGGATAGATCCTACCAACTGATTTCCATCAAGATTAAATCTTTGGAGTTGCTTCATTTTCCCAATTGTTGGTGGAATGAGTCCACTCAACTGATTTCTAGTTAAACTTAGAGCTAGCAAACTACTTAAGTTTCCTAATTCAGAAGTAATGTCACCTATGATGCTGCAGTTTGTTACATCAAAAAACACAAGAGATGAGGAAAAATTTCCTAGTGAAGCAGGTAGGATGCCATTTAGTGGATTGCTATTTACATCCAGGTACTTCAATTGTCTACAATTACTTAATGAAGAGAGAGATGTCAGTTCCTGAGTTGTGAATTCTGCCCCACTCAAATTATTTTCCGAAAGGGAAAGGAGTTGTAAGAACTTCAAATCACCGAAGTGGGGTATAGAGCCACTAAATAAGTTGGCAACCAATATCAAACTTGTAAGTTTGGAAGCATTGGCGATAGAGCTTGGAATTGAGCCACTAAATAAGTTAAAACCCAAAATGAGCTTTTCAAGAGTGACAAGTGAATTCCCCAAATCTGATGGAAGAGTACCTGAAAACTCATTATATGTAACTTGTAAATTCTTCAAAGTTGATATGTTGAATATGGAAGATGGGATCAATCCATATAAGGAATTGTTAAACACGGTGAAAGTCTCAAGCATTGGCAGAGTGCCAATCTCTTGTGGTAATTCACCTGCGGTATATGTCAACAAGATAGCAATATTAAATATATGTAAAATTGTACGTTATTATACATACTAAGTCATAGAGTAATAATTTAAACAGAACTTCCTATCCATGTACACATATTGATGATATTTTGTCAAATTGAAAAAAAGCCTACTTTTTTATAAAAAAAATAATTCTTAATGGGGATACATTTGATAAAGAATTTTTGTTATCATAAAAAGTGTTGAAAGAGCATAGTTAAGAAAGTATCATGTATATAATAATACCTGTGAAATGGTTGCAACCCAAGTGCAACTCTCTAAGCATGCTCATATTTCCAATTGTACGAGGGATGTTGCCACTGAGATTGTTGTAGTTCAAGTTCAAGATCTCAAGATTTTTGCACTTCCAGATATTCGGAGGAATAAGTCCTTCAAGAGCAGATGTTATTCTTAATACAAAGCTCAAGTATCATTTTATAAGAAAAATACTAATTGTAGCCGGAAAGTGATCAAAACAAAAATCCATCTTACTACGGCCAAATCCCGATCATGAGCTTTTTCAATCTTATGATCAATAATTAACCAATAATACGAAAGGTCATTATTAATCAGCTTTAGGTCATTATATAGAATTTGGGTTTGAGATTATTTGTAGATCATTTTATATCATCCTTATTAAAATAAACTAAAAATGACCTAAAAATCACATTAAAATCACCTCCATATGCTTTGGTTTGCAGTTCTGTATTAATGGTAATACAAAAATAAATATCTATTAATGGTAATAACTTTTTTTTGTAAATAGACTATTTTGCCCTTAATTGAATTGCAAAAATAGCCAAGTTAAAAATCTAAGACTAAAGTCTCTTTTTGGTCCTTAACATATGACGATTTTATGATTTTGGTCCAGAACATTATCTTTTGAATTATTTGGTCCAACACATTTGAAAACGGACCGCAATCAGTCCATTTTGGACGGTGCCGTGTAAAACTAACGGTCAACGACTGTTTAGCTGATTTTGACCGAATTAAACATTTAATTTAGAATTTTTAATTATTTTCAAAATAATTATTGTTATTCTAAAAACCCAAAATATATGCTTGCCTTCTCTAACCAAGATGCATCGGAGTGCATTCCTTGAAGCTGCAAAACCGATTCATCCTTCAATTCAACTCAATTATGTAACAAAGAAAAGGGTAAACATAAACCCTATCAAAGCAAGACAATCAATTGATTCAATTCACCATAAAAAGGCACAATTCATTCCAATTCAATTCAAACCCACACTACTATGAGTTCTTCAACTGAAAAAAGGATTACGATGTTGAGCAATTCATAAATGAGTAAAAACCTGAAAGAGAATGGTGAGGCGTGCGAGAAGAATGGTACAAGTCTCGCTGATGGCTCCGGCGAGGAATTGTGGGGGCGGTGTCGATTTTCCTCTGGTATGCGGCTCGACTACCACCGATGACGTCATCGTCGCACTCAGGCCCCCCTCCCTCCACCACCACTCCGACCCTCGCTAACGTCTGCATTTTACTGATCGCCGACATATAATTAGTTTCCCTTATTAATCCAAGAACAGTGACAAGCGGCAATCTTCAAGGAAAACCGAGAAGAAAGAGGAAATCAAGAGTGTTCTTTCTGTTTTGGGCATTTAGAATTACAATAATTGTTTTTGAAAATAATTAAAAATTCTAAATTAAATGTTTAATTCGGTCAAAATCGGCTAAACAGCCGTTGACCGTTAGTTTTACACGGCACCGTCCAAAATGGACTGATTGCGGCCCGTTTTTAAATGTATTGGACCAAATAATTCAAAAGATAATGTTCTGGACCAAATCGTAAAATCGTCATATGTTAAGGACCAAAAAGAGACTTTAGTCAAAATCTAAAACAGGAAAACATAAAAATTAATTAAATAAAAGTTCGTAGCTTTTAGGTTAATTTTTCATCTAGTCTTAATCATTTATATATATGTATCATAATTGTACATAAAATTTGATTTTTTGTTTAGTTATCATAAAAATACTACCCCGTCCACCAAAATTTGTCTTATTTGACCCGGCACGGGTTTTAAGAAATGTAATGGAAAGTGAGTTGAAAAATTTAGTCGATTGTGGGTCCTACTTTTATATATTAGTTTTATAATAAAATGTGAGTAAGAATGAGTTAGTGGAATATGAGGTCCACTACCAAAAATGGTAAAAGTGAAATGGAACAAATTTTGAGGGACGGACGGAAATGGAAAAATTGAACAAATTTTTGGTGGAAGGAGGTAGTAATAAAAAAAGTTATAATGATGAATATTTTTGTAAAAAATATAAGAACTAACCGGACTAGATTAAAGTTTTCAATTTTCGATATAATTTTCTCATTGTTTGAGATCCGTAAATGTATATATCATAAAATTGATTTGATGAAGCAAGTACCTTTGAAGTTGTTGTTATGGAGATACAATTCCTGAAGATTTTGGAAAATTGGGATACATCCTGTGAGACTGTTGTCATATAAACTCAATATTATCAAGGAAGACAAGTTGGAGATTGAAAATGATCTCCAACCATACATCATACCCAACCCCATTTTTAGGGTTTTTGATGAAACAACACCAAATTCAAAGTAAACATCAAAATTGAGTATCTACTGCAAAAAAGTTTTAAATATTGCATAATAGTCCTTACTATTATTTTAAAGTACTTAATTAGCCGGCTAATTTATTTACTAGTACATGATATACTAGTAATTTGCACGAGAATTAGTAATATGTTAGGAAATTTGTTTTATACACAATATTATAATAAATTATGTTATTTTTTAAACAATAACTAATATATTTACTAAATAGGAATGAATATTGCTAAAATGTCTTGTTATTATTGCTTACCATTGCTTACCGTTATGATTATGTATCGATAGTTTAGAAGTTGTTCAACTGAGATTCATTCATTACTAAAGAGCTATAGATGAAGGTTGCACAACAAGAGCAAAGTCTTTATTAATAAAGCAAGTTAAACCTCAATGCACTAAAATAAAATAAAACAAGGACAACAAATTATTATAATAAAATAAATGTGCTCATCTAGAACTTCGAAATGCACTAGTTGATCATTTGTGGGAACAATACACAAATTTGGAGTTTTAAATTTTAGCTATTTTGTATGTTTATCGTGATATGTGTTATGTAATAGCGATATATTTAAATGTGTTTCAATTTATATTTGAATTTATTATAATAAGTTTAGTATATTTTATTTTAAAAGTTGTAATTTTTTTTAATATAAATTATAATTAATACAAATATATTGATAAGAAAATTTTGTATAATTATTTAATTTACATAAATTATTGACAAAAATATTGTGGGACTCATATGTAATTTAAATAAATATGTAGGTATAATTGAAAAGATATAAAAAGTATAAATATGGAATATTCTTTTGAGTTTGAATTTGGAGTAAATGATTGGAGTAAAATTACTTTTTGGTATACACTATACTCAAAAATGGATTTGAGTTTGGTGTAAATGATTGGAGATGGACTTAGATGTAATCACCTTTTACCATATGAAATAGTTAGAATTGAATATTGTATTTATAGCAATATGGTTTCTTGTTATTTTCTACAATATTCATGAAACCAAACATGACAGATTCGTCTGGTTTGGTAAACACTGAAATACCAAAACTTGAACTTACTATAGCAAAGTTATGTTTTGTAGGTACGTGTGTATGCCGGGTCGACACGATACGACCAAACACGAACACTACACGACGAAGAAACCTTAGAACTCGAACCAAACCTTAGATTCCAAACACTACACTACAAAGAAACCTTACACAACACAGATAGACAAATGTAGACTAAAATTATGAACTAAAACGAGAACACATTCTCAAATCAGAAATTCTTGAGAGAGAAAAAGGGGCGGCACGGTAATTAAACCACAGCTGCATCCTTAAACATATCTACTTGTTGAAAAGTTCTTGTCTTGTTGAAGTAGTAGATGACATCAATTTTATCCAGCAACGTCAAAATGTCACCATCTTTAAAATGTTTGATTGGATGAACACTTATATAATCAAAATCAAAACCAATAATACTCAACTTGTACTCAATGGTTCAAGAATCCTCGACTTGGTATTCCTTCATCATCCAGATGTCAACTTCGTTGTTGCGTGTGTATGTATAACAGAGGCAGTCCCTCAAAACAAACAAATCCCAATTTCCAATCACATCTTTGATAGGAGGAACAGAGAAGATTCTAAAACATTCCATCTCAACATCAAAACCACAAATCCGTACGTTATCACTCAAATCAAATACACTCCAATTGAGGTTGCCATTGCATACAATGCTTTGACCCCAAATCTAAACCCTAAACTAGAAGCAGCACCGGCTTCAACACGCCTCCACGTTCCTATTCCGAGGGTGTATACGTGATGAGCGGAGTCAGATTCACGGAGCCTATTGATACTGAGCACATTATATTGCCCACTTATTTTGCTCACACCGAATCCGAACTTGAAAGCAAGAGGTGGGATGTAAACTAAGGGGCAACGGAGCTCGATGTATTCATGAGTGACAGATTGCATATGTAAAGAATGCAATCCATTAGCAGTGATACCTTCCATAAATCCTCTGCTTCGGTGAGGGATATCGAAGTCCGTGAGCGGAATGTAGTGAAGATCATGGCTGTAACGCCCCACTTTTTCAAACCCTAATTTTCGGGTTATAAAATTTTTGCATTAAATGCCTTAAATGCTATGATATGTGGATTAATTGATGAGTATTAATTGCATGGTGTCTTTGTGACCTAATTGCGTATGAGAATTGAGATTGAGTTGAATAGTCAACTTGTTGAAATTATGACGTGGCTATTGAATAGTCAAAGATGTGGAAAATATGATGTGGCCGTTGAAAGGTCAATGCGTTGAGAAAATAAAGTGAAAGTGAAGAAATGATTGATTTGGTGTGAATATTTGATGCGGAGTAATATGATTGTGGTGAATTATTTTCCCAAGGGTTGAGTGAGATTAAATAGGATTTTCATAAATATCCTACCCAATTATTGAAATATTCGACCATCACTATTATTGGAGAAGGAATTATATTTTTCTTGGATTTAATTATTTGTTTGGGATAATTATCCGAATTAAATCCAAAGTCCAATTAAACTTTAATTCCACCTTGGAATTTTCGAAACTCCACCTTTGATTTTCTATGAGATTTTCGAAAATCTCATATATTATGGGAGAAGGGATTATTTATTTATTTGATCCCTTATTTATTCTCTTCCATGAATAAATATAAATATGCTAGAATATCCTACCATATCTTGTCAAATCTAAGAAGATCTTGCCATATCCTAATTAAATTATGATTTGGAAATTTAATCCCTTATGAGAGAGGCATAAAAATCGCCTACTACTATTATTTGGGGAGGATTTAATTATTTTATTTTGCTCCGTGATATATTATTCTACTCCATGAAATATTTGAATTTAAATCATAGGCTAATTAAATAGCCTAATTTTCGAATTCCTTGTTTTCCTCAACCAAATTAACGCCAACTACTATATTCAAATCTCTCCATATCTTCTCAAATCTTTAATTTATTTAATTAAAGATATTATTTTGGCACTCTATAAATACATGGGAGATCCTAAACCCTAGCAACATAAATCACGCCCCCCACTCCCCCAAATTTTCGAAATCTCTCTCCCCACTCTCTCCAAAATTTCTTCTACTTTCTCCATTAATTCTTCATCTTTTGGAGAAGAATTGAAGCTGATATTCAAGAGTTTATTGAAGAATCAAGGCTATAACTTGTTTCTACCGATCGTTCTTTGGGAAAGGTACTTTAATTTTTGATCTTCTCTTCTTCTACAGATTAATCGGTGTTCTTGAGTCCACATGCATTTAGATTGAGTGAAGGGGAAATAAGTTGATGAATTTGGGATGCATATAAGTGTGTGTGTGTGAAAACGTGTGTGTGCGTGATCGTGTGTGTGTGCGCACGCCTCGGCGTGCGTGCACATGTGTGGTGTTCGTGTGCGTGTGTTGTGTGTGTGGAACACTCATGCGTGACACGATTTAATGGTGAATTTGGAGTTGTTATTCGAATAAAAATGATATGCTAATCGTACTTCGATTTTTGGATGATGATATTAAAGATTTATCGATAGGAAAAAAAGGAGAAACGTGGGAACATGCATGACTTGAAATCAATAATCGAAACTGATTTGTGATACGCCTAATTTAAAGGTGATACTTCGCGCTCTCGGCGTGATAAACGAGGATAAGAGAATACTTTCGAGCTAAGCCGACGAGGTGGGCTTTCTTTTAAAATAAGGACATTGTCCTAAACCGATATGTTAAAACCCCGATGGACACTTGAAAATGGCATGATAATTACTATTGTTGATAAAACTGTTTTCGGCAATGAGTCCACTGAGTATGATTATAGTACTCAACTGCATGTGTTTTCCCTATGTGCAGGTTGAGTGGTGACGAGCGGGCGGCATTGTTGAGTAGGAAATAATATCATGATCTGTTGGAACTTTAAGTGTCGTTGTGTCTCCATACATAGCCTCACTTCTCTCTTGGATCGCTTCTCGCTATATTCATGAAAAACTTGTGATAATTTGGTCAAGTTGGATTATTTTATTTTGTTGGGAATATTTTTGGATATTGAGCAATTGAAGATTGTTTTGGAAACTTTGATAAGCATTTATTGCGATAGTCTTTTGTTGGATTCCTTTGCTAAGGCATTATTCTTCTTCTCTACTTAATTGTTCATTAAATATTTTGGTCAAATCCCTTTAGGATATGGTAAACGTCGATGTGAATAATGATTGCACGACCGTGATATTTGATAAAGAATATATTTTGGTGCCTCTGGTCTTTCTAAAGTTAAAACCCCGATAGGAGCACTTGAAAATGGCATTGATAAAAATTACTATTGTTGATAAAAGCTACATTTCGGCAATGAGTCCACTGCAGTAGGATCATAGTGCTAAAAGTTTGCATGTGTTTTTCCTGTATGCGAGGTTGAGTGGTGGCGGCCAGTGGCGGTGTGAGTAGGAAATAATATCATGTTCTGTTGGAACTGGGAGTGTGCGTTGTGTCTCCATTACATAGCCTCACTTCTCTCTTGATCGCTTCCGTTATATTATGAAAACTTGTGATAATTTGGTTGGGTTGGATTATTTTATTTCGTGGGAATATTTTTGGATATGGAACAGTTGAAATTGTTTTGGAAACTTTGATAAGCATTTATTGCGATAGCCTTTTTGTTGGATTCCTTTGCTAAGGCATTATTCTTCTTCTACTTAATTGTTCATTAAATATTTTGGTTAAATCCCTTTTAAATGAAACCCTAGCCTATGATCTTTGATACATTTAAGTCCGCCTAGTTAACGATCGCCGCATTTATTATACCCTAGATGGGCGGGTCGTTACAATGGCTCTTCTCCGCATCGACTTTGTCTTTGTCTTCAATTTCGAAAATCATATTTAAAATGATGTAATATATCACCACTCTTTGATTTAGAAGCAAATTCAATCTTATTTCACTCTCATTTTATTATAAAAGTAATATCTATAAGTGAGACTCATATTCCACAAACTTATTCAATCCACTTTTCTTTACATTTCTTAAAACTCGCGCCCTAACTAATTAAAACTCTTAAGTTGGGATGGAGGGAGTATTATCTTGATATAAAAATTTCCTATCAAACATCAGTGGCTGATATTGAATTATTTAACTAGCTTATCAAACACATGGAAGAAAAGTCATTTTATTCCATCGGGCCCTATCTTAACAATATCCCACGCCATTTATCAAATGAGCCATAAATTTAAAACGATAAGTTTATCGAAAAATAAGGATTTATTTTGATATTTTTCATTTTTTTATATATTTGCGGGGAAATTTTTTCTAATTAAGGTCTCTAGAAGGGTAAAATATAAAATACATTATGGACTAATTTTAAAGTTAACTCTAAAGTATTGATAAAACAATAAGGATTTGGTAATCATACTCTTAATTTTCAAAATTGATCACTAATTTAGATAAAAAATAAATAGTGGAGGTGGAACATCACTCTCTCATCTCCTTATAAGAAGCAATACTGTATACTCCTAATTAACTAGAATTAATGAGAGCAATACGTAAATGAGTAACATAAGATATTTTCTAGTACTATAACTTCGTAGATTATTTTGGCAGGGTGGAACTCCAAATCTACTTAACCGCAAAAAGCTTAGTCTTGAACAAATGATTGAGCTGTGAGATTAACAAGGGGACCTCCATTTGGAATGTTGCATTCCATTCAATTGTCAGTTACATTAAGTACTTTAGGAATTGAAGGTCTTGATTTTGAGCAAAAATTTAGTGGTCAAGGCATACCACGTGGTAATGTGATGTGGTATGTCCCACTAATAATACTTTGACAAATGGATTTATAGAAGTCCAACTAAATACTTTCATCTTTTTTTTAAAAATGGACATTATTATAAAATTAAGATCATTTTCCATCTTTATGTTTAATAGTATAATTATTCATATATGTGCAATGGTAAAATAATATAAAAATGAAACTATATAATTATTCCTAATTTGGCATAGTTAATGTAATGCCACTGAATTTTATTTATAATTTAATTTATAGTTACATTTTTTATTTGTGATTTTTCGCACAGTTAATGTAATGAAAACTTAAATATGTTGTTACTTTATTTCTTGTTTTATATGTATGCAAAAAATTACAAATGATTACCATAACCTTAAACTAAATCATAAACAAAATTTTTTAGCATTATATTAAACGTATGTAACTATGATTGATTATATAATTTCATTTTTATACTTATTTTACCATTGTTAAAGACTATATGAATAATTATATTAAATATATAAGTAGCTAATAATTAGAAAATGACATAAAAATTAATTTTATTATATTAAATTATCACTGACATACCATAAAAAACTCTAAAAATCAAAATATAATAAGATAATTACTACATTTATTTTGTTTATTAAATTATTCTCAGAATTAGAAATATAAAACGACGAAATAATTTTTACTAGTTCATAGTGGAAGTATTATGGTAAATATAAACGCATTCATTATATTAAATATAAGTACTTTTAATTTTTGGATAGTTTCCAAATTTTATAATAATGTCCATTTTTAGAAAAGAATGAAAGTATTTAGTTGGACTTCTATAAATCTATTTGTCAAAGTATTATTAGTGGGACATACCATATCACATTGTCATGTGGTATGCCTTGACCACTAAATTTTTATTCATTGATTTTGGTATTAGTGCTAGAGGTAATTATAAAGAAACCTTTGACACGAACATGACCAAATAACAATAAAACCACAAATGTGAACTAGCATTTATGAACTAGAACAAGATTTTAGAGATCATCCCACAAATTATATATTAGCTAGGCTCTGTATATGGTGCGTGAACAAGATAGCGCCAAATCCAAACACAACACGATAAAGAAACTTTCAACGCGTACACGGCCAGATAACGAAAAAAACACAAATGTAGGCTAACATTAAGAAATAAAACAAGATCATGTTCTTAATTCTGAAACTCTTGAGTGATAAAAGGCTAGGAGTGAAAATCATGACAAAGGTAAAGTAAGTCCCTACAGAAGATGAAGAAACTTTCAACTCATACCGACTTCTTGAATAGTTCTTGTCTTGTTGGAGTAGTACATGAGTTGTTTCTCTTCCACCAACATCAAAACATCACCGTCTTTGAAAACTTTAATTGGATTAACAGGCATATAATTGTTGGGAAATAAACACAGGCAATACGAATATAAAGGAGAATAAACACAACGAATTGTTTACCCAGTTCGATACAAAGTGTATCTACGTCTGGGGGCGATGCTAAGCTAGGGATTTCACTATATAATTTAAGGATGATTTTACAATGAGGGAGCACCTCTATTTATAAGCAAAATAGAGAGCCCTAATTCTAGTCAAACTAGGAAACATATTCCATAAGGAAATATCTTCTATGGAATAAATCTATCATAAGGAAATATACTTCTAGGAAACAAATCCTAAATATGGTAGGAGATATTTTAGGCTCCATAATTAACAATCTACCACTTGGAGTCTAACAACTCCTACGCCACCATATCCTCGTGATCTCATCCCTGCATCCGCTTAGCATCGTCTAACCATCTCTTCAAGTTCCAAGGCCAATTGAAGCTATGCATAGCTTCAATTTCTATAAGGTCACCACCTTAGTAAACATGTCTGCTGGATTCTCACTTCCAAGTATCTTCTCAAGTTGCAGGATTTTCATCTCCACTAGGTGTCGAATGTAATGATACTTCAACTCCACATGCTTTATCCTATAATGAAATGCTGGATTCTTTGCCAAGAAAATAGCACTCTGACTATCACTATAGAGTCCGCTACTCTTGTTCTCCTTCCCAAGTTCATCTAAGAAAATATGCAACCACACCATCTCCTTGCTTGCCTCCATCGCAGCTACATATTCAGCCTCCGTAGTAGACAAAGCAACGGTCTTCTGCAACTTAGAAGTCCATGAAATAGCAGTACCACCATAAGTAAATACATGCTTTTTCTCCCATCAAGATCATTGGACGCCAAGTCTGCATCCACATAACCTGCCAGCTCGACATTCTTGCCATTGAAATATAAGACTCTTTCTGTAGTACCTCTCAAGTATCTAAGGATCCATTTAACTGCTTCCCAATGTTGCTTGCCCGGATCACCCATGAACCGACTCACTACTCCCACTGATTGTGCAATATGAGGCCTCGTACACACCATTGCATACATAATACTGCCAATTGCTGAAGCATAAGGAACTTTCTTCATTTCAGCACGTTCTTCCTTTGTACTCGACAACTCCTTCTTCGACAGCTTGAAGTGACTGCCCAAAGGCACACTTACTGGCTTCGAATTATCCATGTTGAATCCTTCCAAAACCTTACCAATATAAGCAGTTTGCGAAAGATACAATTTTCCTGCCGCTTTGTCACACTCGATTCTCATGCCCAAAATTTGATTAGCCTCTCCAAGATCTTTCATTGGGAATCGTTCAGACAATTGCCTTTTCAACTTATCCATCTCCTTTGGATCACGTCATGCGATCAACATATCATCAACATATAATAACATGATAAGATAGCTCTTGTCAAACCTCTTGTAGTAACAACAATGGTCAGCGTAGCATCTTTTATAGCCAATCTCCATCATGAATCCATCAAACTTCTTGTACCACTGCTTTGGAGCTTGCTTTAAACCATACAAGCTCTTTTTCAACTTGCACACAAGATTTTCCTTTCCTTTTACTACGAATCCCTCAGGCTGTGTCATGTACAACTCATCCTCCAAATCACCATGAAGAAATGTCGTCTTTACATCCATTTGATGTAACAATAGATTTTCTGCAACTACCATACTCAACACTAAACGAATAGTAGTTAGTTTCACAACAGGAGTGAATACATTTGTATAATCAATACCGTATCGTTGCCTAAATCCCTTGACAACCAGCCTAGCCTTGTAGCGCTTGCTATCATCAGCTTCACCTTTGATTCGATAAACCCACTTGCAATGCAATGCCTTTTTCCTTTTGGAAGTTCCACAAGCTCCCATGTGCCATTCAGGAGAAGAGAGGCAAACTCGTCATCCATGGCAATTTTCCACCTTCGTTTATCAGGGCCTTCTCCTGCCTCTGCATAACACTCAGGTTCACCACCATCAGTAAGTAACAAATAGAAATTAGAGGGCGAGTATCTATCAGGTGCACGTTCCTCTCTAGTCTGTTTAGGCAGCGGAATAATCGGTGGTGGAGTGCTTGGTTCTTCTTCAAGCACCTCTTCAGCATTCTTACTCTTCTTGCTCCCACTCGAGTTTGAGATGTCTAGCTCGACTACTTGGCGCTCAGAACTGCTGGAACTCGACGCCTCCAATCTATCCTTGTATAATACTTGTTCATTGAAAAAGACATCTCTACTGCAAATAACCTTATTATGGTTCTGCTCATCCCAGAGTCTATAACCGAACTCATCGCCTCCATAACCAATGAACGTACACTTAATAGATTTGGCATCCAACTTACTTCTCTCAACAGAACTAACATGAGCATAAGCAACACAACCAAAGATACGTAGGTAAGATAGATTCACCTCTTTTCCTATCCAAACCTCCTCGGGTATCCGAAACTCCAACGGAACTGATGGACCTCTGTTGATTAGGATCGCAACTGTGTTGACTGCATCTGCCCAAAAATTCTTTGGCAATCCACTTTTCAACCTCATGCATCTTGCTCGCTCATTCAACGTTCTGTTCATGCGCTCCGCGATTCCATTCTGCTGTGGAGTTCCTTTCACAGTCTTCTCCATGCGAATTACATTCTCTGCGCAAAACTCCTTGAACTCTGCAAGTTCATATTCTCCTCCATTATCGAATCTTAGACACTTCACCTTCAGCCCGATTTCAGTTTCAACAAGGGCTGTCCACTTCCTGAAAGTATCAAACGCATCAGATTTACTCTTCAGAAAATAAACCCATACCTTTCGAGTTGAGTCGTCGATGAATGTCATATAATGTTCAGAGCCTCCTAAGGACTTCACAGGTGCTAGTCCCCATAGATCGCTATGGACCAACTCCAACTTCTGTGTCTGTGTCTTCAATTTTCTGCCTCGTCTTGAGAAACTCACCCTTTTCTATTTTCCAAACACGCAATCCTCACATAGGCCAACTTCAACTATTTTCAAGCCCGACAGTAAACCTTTTGAGCACATTATCTTCATCCCTTTCTCGATCATGTGGCCAAGACGACAATGCCACAAATCTGCATTATTTGCTTCACTTGCAATATCAATGCATTCTTTGGAGTTAGTTGTGGTATACAACGTACCCTCCTTCTTACCTCGAGCTACTATCATAGCTCCCTTGGTAATCTTCCAATTGCTGCAGCCAAATGTTACCGTGTACCCTTCTGCATCAAGCTGCCCAATCGAAATCAAGTTTCTCTGTAATCCAGAAATGTGTCTAACTCCATTCAGTTTTATTACGGATCCATTGGATGTCACTACCTTCACGTTTCCCTTTCCCGCGATATCTAAGGGCTCGTCATCAGCCATATATACTTTCCCTAAATCCCCAGAACCGTAGTTTTCCATTACCAACACATTGCTGTATGAATGGAACGACGCTCCAGAATCCAATACCTACGATTCCATCGGACTACTCACACTTAGGACCAACGCCTCGCCATCGTCATCTGACATGGTAGCGTTTGCTGTATTCTTCTCTTTTTGATCCTTATTCTTATATTTCTTCGGTGCCTCACACTGATTTCTAAAGTGCCCAAACTCATCACAATTCCAGCATTTAACTCGATCCAAATCCTTCTTGGATTGGCTCCTTCCTCTGGATTTTGATCTTCCACGATTTTGCCTTCCTTTCGATCTGCCTCTCTGTTCTGTACTCAATACTGAACCAGAAGTAGAAAATCCCGATTCTTTCCGGTGAACTTCCTCACCAATCATCAAATCTCTTACTCTGTCAACTGTCAGGTTTGTCTATGCAGCAGTAACTTCTATCACTGTGCCAGCCCAACTCTCAGGCATGGACGATAGCAAAATTAGGACACGAATTTCATCAGCGAATTTAGCATCATCAGAGTTCAGTTGCGAAGTAATCATGTTGAACTCGTTGAGATATTGTTGCACCTCCTTTCCCTCTTGCATTCTAAAATTAAACAATCGTCTAATCAGATGTACCTTGTTTGCCGTTGATGGTTTTTGATACATATCCTCCAAGATCCTCATCATCTCCTTCGTCAACTTTGTTGCAGTCGTGTGATAAGCCACCTCCTTGGACAACGATAACCTAATCACGCTCATCACTTTTCTGTCCAGCAGCTCCCACTCCTCCGGTTCCATCTTTTCGGGTTTGGCCTTTAAAGGTTTCCACAGATCTTTACCGTACATGTAATCCTCAATCTGCATCTTCCAAAATCTAAAATCAGATTCGTCGAACTTCTCTACATCAATCTTCCCATCGATCCCCATCGTGATTTCTGCCTCTTAAACCCCAGGCTCTAGATACCAGTTGTTGGGAAATAAACACAGGCAATCACGAATATAAAGGAAAATAAACACAACGAATTGTTTACCCAGTTCGATACAAAGTGTATCTACGTCTGGGGGCGATGCCAAGCCAGGGATTTCACTATATAATTTTAGGATGATTGTACAATGAGAGAGAACCTCTATTTATAAGCAAAATAGAAAGCCCTAATTCTAGTCAAACTAGGAAACATATTCCATAAGGAAATATCTTCTATGGAATAAATCTATCACAAAGAAATACACTTCTAGGAAACAAATCCTAAATATGGTAGGAGATATTTTAGGCTCCATAATTAACAATAATAAGGCCAATCAAAATCACAATCCCAATCAAAATAAAAACCAATAGTACTAATCTTGTATTCACGTTTTCTGACCAATTGACTAGCAACCGTAGTTGGTTTTTTCTCGGTTACTGTTTCCACAGCTCTCTACCTTGATGGATTCGACTTTTGGAACCGACACAAGCTGTCTCCTAAAGTTTCTCACCGCGGCTACTTTCGTGATGATCAATTCATGCGATGTGGCCATCTTCTCGGCATCCTTCAAGGTGCCTATCTTTGGCATCCATCATCAGCCTCTCATTCTCTTCAGCGGGCTGTTCCCTTGTAGCCTATTCCTCCGTCCATGGCGGCCGCCTCAGCGCTGCCCCCACCAGCCCGAGACGTGGTCGTTGCCGTCGTGTCTTACTATGTCGTCACTTTGTTGGTAAAGAACCTCCTGTTGGGCAAAGTTTCAGCCCCTTACTAACTGCTGAGCCTCCTCTTCCTTGATGTTGTTCCGATAGTGACAGATATCATGTTGAAAAGTACAATGCAAAAATAAAAGACATTAAAAGCTTCATCGACTACATGCATTAGACTTGAATTGTTGTTGTGATACATATACATCCCTATTTATAGGACTAGAGAAGTAATGCTCCTAGGAACAATACAATTGGAATTATAACACTAATATTAATAGTATATTCCTTGAAACTCTAAAGTGACCATTTCCAATATTCTTGGGACTCTCATATTATATTTCCATGTTGATCGGCTCTATAGCATAAATGTAGATTAATATTATAAACTAGAATGAGATTATAGGCAAAACCACCCACAATAGATTGACAACATCCCAAAATATATATAGTAGCTAGGCCTAGCATATAGTGTGTATGTTGGGTCGACACATAATGACCAAACACGAACACTACAAGACAAAGAAACCTTAGAACCCGAATACTACATGACAAACAAACCTTAGATTGTGAACACTACACAACAAACAAATCTTATAACCCAAACACACAAATGTAGACTAATACTATGAACTAAAACAAGATCACATTCTCAAATCCAAAATTCTTGAGTGAGGAAAGGTTAGGAGTGAAAATCAGGGTACTAACGTAATCCTTCGCAGCTGCATCCTTAAACATAGCGACTTGTTGAAAAGTTCTTGTCTTGCTGGAGTAGTAGATGAGACGATCTTCATTCAACAACATCAAAAAGTCACCATCTTTGAAATGTATAATTGGATCAACACACATTAAATCCCTATCAAAATCAGAAACAATAGTACTCAACTTGTACTCTATTGTCCAAGAATCCTCGGCTTGGTATTCCTTCATCATCCAAATGACAAGTTCATTGTCCCGTGTGTAAGAACAACAGAGACAGACCCTCAAAACAGACAGATTATTTCCTCCCGGAGGAACCGGGAAAATTCTAAAACATTCCGTTTCAACATCAAAACCACAAATCGACATGTTATAACTCCAATCACATACTATCCAATGGAGGTTGCAATTACATACCACGTTTCGACCATAAAATCCAAAACCAGAAGCAACGCCAGGTTCAACACGCCTCCATATTCCTGTTCCGAGGGTGTACACGCAATGTTCAGAGTTGCATTATATTTCATACATAATTATATTATATTTAAGAGATGAGAAATCACCATATTTGTGCATAATTAATAGTTGGAAATTATGTAAAAAATACAAATCCAAAATCATAGTGCATGAACTAGCAACAATCCCAAAAATCATTCTAGAATTTCAAACATGTACATAAAATTATTGTATTAGATGACTAGCATTGATGATAAGCGAAAACCAAAAACATAATATCATTGAATAATATAATACACAATTCAAATTATGCTTGCGGGTGTGGGTACCAGCAAAATCGGGTTTGGATACCCGCGGTACCCGTTTCGACACTCCTATTTAATACTTTCTTCATTTCTTAAGAAATAGAAACTTTTTCTTTTTAATTTGTTATTCAAAAATAAAAAACTTTCCATTTTCAGTAAATGGATCCCATATTTCATTGTGAGAGCACCATCACAACCTCAGATTAATCCACCTCCACTTAATCTACCTCCTTGAGTCGAGAACCAACCGTTTGTGTTGAGTATGATCCATCCTTGATCTGGGGGCTTCCCATTTAACCATCCGGGCTCTCTTCCCATTTCAAATTTACCTTTTACCACCCCTATTTCATTAAAAACATAAACTAAAATCAACAAATTATGACAATAAAAGAGAAAAAGTAAGATACAAATGTCTAATCTGTTTTGCGACCTAAACAAAGGAAGACATGTTTTTCTCTCTTTTCCTCTGTAGTTAATCTACAAGACACTAAAATCAGTTTACTAACAGATTCCTCCGCGTCAGCCCTAGCCCTAGGTTCCAAGGGCCGTTCAATGGCCATGATCCTTTTCAACATCATCGCCGCTGCGAGGGATGTACCAAAAGCTCACAACTGCCCTTCTCACTTGAATAAAGTTCATAAACTAAAGAATTCAAAGAATCACACAAATGGAGGCACAATTCAGAATTAGACATTTTAACTGAAAATCTACATTATTCTTTAACAGTGGGTAATGAATTAGATACATATACTAGGTAGTAGCTAGGCTGGCCGGGTCGACACAACACACATCACAATAAAGATACTTCAACACAGACACGGCCATATAACGACAAAACACATTTAGACGAACATTATGAACTAGAACGAGATCACATTCTCGACTCCAACATTCTTGAGTGAGAAAAGGCTAAGGGTGTAAATCATGAAAGAGGCAATGTCATCCTCAGAAGTTGTATCCGTAAGCAAAATGACTAGTCGAATAGTTCTCGTCTTGCTGGAGTAGTAGATGAAGCACGTCACTTCCATATAACGAAAACATCGCCATTTTTTAAAATTTTGATTGGATAAACACAAATCATATTAACACCAAAACCATAATCAAAATCAATACTAATCTGGTACTTTATGATCCAAGATTACTCGATTTTGTATTCTTTCATCAGCCAGATGGCAACTTTATCGTCCAATCTATAAGACAAACAGAGGCAGTCCCTCCAAACATTCAACTGCACATCCACAGCAAGTCGATCTAATGCTGGAGCAGAGAAGAGGCTAAAACATTCTGTTTCGAGATCAAAAGAACAAATCTGGAAGATTCGAGCGGAATCATATACTGTCCAGTGGAGGTTGCCATGTATACATGCAAATAGAATGTGCATGCAGAAGTAGGGCCGGGATCAACGCGCCTCCACGTTCCTGTAACTAGAAATGACGCACTTATTTTGCTTACACCAAATCCAAAACACATCACATAAGCTGAGATCAATTTAACACGGCATCAAAGCTCGATATATTCATGAGTGATCAGATTGCATATGTGAATATGACGCACTACCGATGAGTATAGAAGAAGCAATCCATTAGTTTGATGAGCTCAATATATTAATGGTGGAGATGGAAGAAGTAGCTGCTGCGTTGTGTGAATAAGAATTTGGGCTTCTTCTCTTCACTTTTTTTTAATATGTATTTTTCAATTTTTGTATTTTTAAATTTGAATTCAAATGACAATTCAAACCAAAATCATGGAGGATTGTCCAAAATTCCTCGACTTGATATTCCTTCATCAACCAAATGATGAGAAATTCATATTCCCATGTGTAAGAAAGTCGCTCAAATATCAAAACCCCAACCAAATATATGGAGGATTGAAACTTGAACCAAATCATCTAAAACGGTTTACAGAAATTTAACCCATTGAGTACATAATAACTGAAGAATTCATCAAATTAGCTCATGATGGGTCAACGCAATGCACTGCACGATAAATAAACCTTTCGCACAGACAACCATATAGCGATAAAACACATGATGTAGACAAACATTATGAATTAGAAAGAGATCACATTCTCAACTCCAAAATTCTTGAGTAAGAAAAGGCTAGGAGTATAAATCATTGCAGAGGCAATGTCATCCTCTGAAGTTCCATCCGTAAGCATAGTCTTGTTGGTGAAGTAGATGATGCACTTCTCTTCCATAAACATCAGAATATCGCCATTTTCAAAACTTTGATGGTTCTAGTCCTTGACGCGGTATTCCTTCATCAAAATTTATTTTTCACATTTATATCTAAATAGATGTAATCACCTTTTACTATACGAAAATGGTTAGAATTTAATATTGCATTTATAGCCAAATGGATTCTTGATATTATATCTTGCTAGCAAATTCAATCTTCTATGTACCATCTAACATAGACAAAAGAAATTCAATAACAATAAAGTGTTTAATTTTCGATACCGGAGAAATAGCTCTTGAATTTTCAAAATTTCATTTGAATTTAGGCACCATATTCAAAATTTAACCTTACAGGGAAGCAGGTATCTGAAATCATCTTTTCACAGCCTTTATAAAGAAATTATCAATTTAGATCCTTCAACAGTTCCATCATTTTTCTCTCTTCGTTTCTTCAGTTTTTCATGTTCATTTAGATTAGGTTTATGAACTACAATGAGATTATAGACAACATCAAAAAACTACATATACTAGTGTATGGACATCGGGTGGATAGAATAAGTGAAAAAACAAACACTAGATGTCAATGATACCTTAGAACCCAAAAACTACACGACAAACCTTAGACACAAACATGTATCAGCACAAACACACAAATGTAGACTAAATTTTAAGAACTAAAATGAGATCACATTCTCGAATCTAAAATTCTTGAGTGAGAAAGCTAGGTGTTAAAATCAAAGCAGTAAAGTAACCCGCAACTGCATCCTTAAACATACCGACTTGTTGTATAGTTCTTGTCTTGTTGGAGTAGTACATGAGCCTATGCAATCTTGCTATGTACCGATTTTCATCCGATAATATCAACATGTTGCCATCATTGAAAATTTTAATTGGATCAAGAATACGTTTAAAATAAAAATAAAAACCAATAGTACTTATCTTGTACTCTATGGTCCAAAACTCCTCGACTTGGTATTCCTTCATCATCCAGATGACAAATGCTTTGTCACAAGTCATGTAAGAATAATATAGATGGTCCCTCAAAACAGTCACACCACCCTCACCAACTACCACATGCACAGGAGGACTAGAGAATGTGTAGTCTGGTTTTTTAAACACTAGGTGCGTGTGAAACGCCAAAACTTGAACTCGTTATAGCAAAGTTATGTTTCTAATTAATTCTTACGTACGCCCATTTCTATTAATAGACAATAACCCACAATATATGTACTAGACCGACAGGATAACAACACAACAAAAAAAAGTAGAACCCAAACACGACACGATAAGAAATCCTTCAACACAAACACGAACAAACGCAATAATAATGTGATTTGATATGTGTTGGTTCGACTCCGTAGCAAAATGTAGATTAATATTATGAACTAGAGATTATAGGCAACAACCCACAATATATACACATGCTGGGCTTGACATACCAGGCGTGCCTAGTATACCTGAACACATAGACCACACGATAAAAAAAACTTCTACACGAATATGACTGAATAACGACAAAATACAAATGTAGACTTGCATCATGAACTAGAGCAATATGTCAACATCCAAAATATATATGCTAGCTAGGCCTAACATAGTGTGTATGTCGGGATCGACACGATAAGACCAAACACGAACACTACACGATAAAGAAACCTTAGAACCCGAACAATACATGACAAACAAACCTTAGATTCCGAACACTACACAACAAACAAACCTATGAACCCGAACACACAAATGTAGACTAATATTATGAACTAAAATGAGATCACATTCTCGAATCCGAAATTCTTGAGTGAGAAAAGTCTAGGAGTGAAAATCAGGGCGTTAAGGAGAAGCACAGATCTATCCCTAAACATACCGACTTGTTGAAAAGTTGTTGTCTCGTTGGAGTAGTAGATGAGACGATATTCGTCCAGCAACATTAAAATATCACCATCTTTAAAAATTTTAATCGGGAAAACACAGTCATAATCAAAACCCAAATCCCAATCAAAATCAAAACCCACAGTACTCAACTTGTACTCTATGGTCCAAGAATCCTCGACTTGGTATTCCTTCATCATCCAGATGACAAATATGTCATTTTCATGTGGGATACAATAACAGAGGCAGTCCCTTAAAACACACAAAAACCAATCTCGATATGGATCTCTCATAGGAGGAATGGAGAAGATTCTAAAACATTCTGTTTCAACATCAAAACTGCAAATCCACATGTCATCACACAAATCATATACTTTCCAATAAATGTTTCCATTACATTCAACGCTTAGACCACAAAAAAAGTTGAAACCAGAAGCAGCCCCAGCTTCAACACGCCTCCATATTCCTGTTTCGAGGGTGTATACATAACGAGAGTCGGTGCCCTTAATGATGCAGATGACCTTATATTGCCCACTTATTTTGCTCACACCAAATCCAAAACGCAACGAATGATCCGGCTGTAGTCCTCGGGGCAACAGAGCTCCGTATATTCACGAGTTATTGGATTGCATATGTAAAGAGGATTACATTCTCTTAATCGTTCGTAGAGAAGAATCAATCCATTAGCAGTCATACCTTCTATTGTTGCACTGTTTCGGCGAGGGATATCGAAATCCGTGAGCGGAATGTAGTGAAGATCATGGCTCTTCTCCGCATCGACTTCGTCTTCGTCTTCAATTTCGAAAATCGAGCACTGAGTTGAGTCCCTCTCATTCTCCATCAGCTTCAGGAGAGCTAGGGCGGGTGGGGTTTTGATTTCGGATTTGTGGGAATCGATAAAATCGAGCCATGGTTTGCAAACGGACTTGCTGATTGCGAGGCTTCGGATGGGCAGGCGTGAGAGGATGTTGGTCGTGATTTCTGACGGTAGATTTC